>NW_005871402.1:425051-572528 GCF_000147115.1 Myotis lucifugus | reverse complement strand
GGGGGGTTGGGAAGCTCCCCCCTGTTATGCACAGAGTAGGGCCGATCAGGGGGTTGGGGTGGCGCCCCCTGTCACCCACAGAGCAGGGCCAATCAGGGGGTTGGGGTGCTGCTCCCTGTCATGCACAGAGCAGGGCGGATTAGGGGGTTGGGGCGCTGCCCCCTGTCACCCACAGAGCAGGGCCGATCAGGGGGTTGGGGTGCCCCCCCCCGTCACGCACAGAGCAGGGCCGATCAGGGACTTGGGGAGCTCCCCCTGTCACCCACAGAACAAGGCCTATCCAGGAGTTGTGGTGCCGCCCCTGTCACGCTGCTCCAGGGGCCGGGAGGCCTCGAGGCTTCACTGATCCTGGTGCCCTGAGGCCTCCACTGATCCCAGGGCCCTGAGGCCTCGTGGCTCCACTGATCCCGTGGCTGGAACACCTTGTGGCTCCGCTGATCCCGGGGCTGGGACACCTCACGGGCTCCTCTGATCATGGGGCCCTGAGGTCTCGTGGGGCCCTGAGGCCTCGATCAAGGGGCCCTGAGGCCTCGAGGCTCCGCTGATCCTGGTGCCGGGAGGCTTTGCAGCTCCACTGATCACGGGGATCTGAGGCCTTGTGGCTCCACTTATCCCGGGGCCAGAATGCCTCGCTGGAACGCCTCTCGGATCCGCTGGCCAGGATGCCTCTCATCTCTGCTAATCCCGGTGCCGGGAGGCCTCTTGGCTCCACTGATCCCGGGGCGGTGAGGCCTCGCTGCGGGGCTGTTTTGGCTTTGCTCCACCACTTGGAGCCTGTGTATGCAAATTAACCGCCATATTTGTTGGCAGTTAATTTGAATATCACCCTGATTAGCCAATGGGAAGAGTAGCAGAGGTACGGTTAATTACCCTTTTATTAGATTAGATAACCATCTCAATGCTACAAAGAAGTCACAGTTGACAACCTGGGCCATAAACCATAAGAAATCTCAATGAGCCTTCTAGTACCTTCCAAGATTAATATTAAAGAAACAGGAGGATGGAAAGATACCACTGCTACAAATGGCAGGTAAGTATGTCTTTCTATATTAAAATGCATATGCATACAATATAGCATCCATATTATAGTAATGATTGGTACAATCATGTCACCATTTTCCTGATTTCTAGGAGTAGAATTTATATCAGGCATAACATTTTTAGAGATTATTTGCATGTAGAAAATGCATTTTTGAATAACAATTATTCATTTAAACACAAATGATTTAATTTAGATAAAGGTAATAAAGTTCTGATTGTTTGGGGCTCATTGCTCAGGTACATATATCCCTTTCTATAAAATAGCTTTTGTTTTGAATTTGCCAATTCACACTATATTTGGTAAATTTTAGTAGTCAATTAGGTTTCATGTAATTGTAATTTAATAATTTAAAGAGAACACAATTTTTATCTAGCATTTTCTTCCTTTTTCATTACCTTTGTTTTTTTTTAAAAAAGGATATTTGTCATCATTTTCAAACTAAGTAAAGAAAGAGAAAAAAATACTGAGGTTTTTTTTTTTTGCTATGTTCAGTTCCATGAAGGACATGTTTGCTCATGTTTTGGAAACAGGGAAACATGTTTTCAAAACCAAATGTATTATTTAAAAAGAGAGAGAAATAGAAAAATCTCCCAATGTTAAAAACTAGTGAAGAACATGATAAAGGTTGTTAAAATTTAAGAGAGTAAAACACTTAAATTTGAAATGTAATTTTATTTTATTTTATTTTATTTTTAAATATATTTTATTGATTTTTCACAGAGAGGAAGGGAGAGAGACAGAGAGTTAGAAACATCGATGAGAGAGAAACATCGATCAGCTGCCTCCTGCACACTCCCCACTGGGGATGTGCCCGCAACCCAGGCACATGCCCTTGACCGGAATCGAACCAGGGACCCTTCAGTCTGCAGGCCGACGCTCCATCCACTGAGCCAAACCGGTTTCGGCTGAAATGTAATTTTAGTATAAAAATAGATTCCTTCTTCCCTGGCCAGTGTGACTCGGTTGGTTGCCGTGTCCTCATCCAGTGCCCCAAAGGGTCTTGGTTTGGATTCTGGGTCAGGGCACATTATCCAAGTTTTGGTTCAATCCCTGGTCACGCCTGTACAGGAAGCAAACAATCGATCTCTCTCTCTCTCTCTCTTTCCCTCTTACCATCTCCCTTCCTCTCTCCCTAAAATTTATAATTTCTCTCATATTAGTAATTTCCATGCCATGTTTGCTATACAGTCTGTAAGATTATGAGAATATATTTTCAAAATTTCCAACATTTTTTGCTGCTGATAATGATCATAGTTTCAATCTCAAAGACTCTTTCAGATTCTCCATGTTCTTTTTATAGCATCATTTTTGTTATTTTAAGGACATAATTCCTCTAAGATCATTTTTAAGTGTATTTGCTAGGGTTTTTTATTGTATTTTTTTCTCTTTATTTCTTATAATGCTTATTAAATCACATATGTTCTTTATTTTTGAAATTATCTTCCTTTTGATGTTTTTCCCTTACACCTACCTAATTATTATTATTGACTGGAGGCCCAGTGCATGAATTTGTGCATGGGTGGGGTCCTTAGCCTGGCCGGTGATTGGGGCCGATCAAGCCATCTCACCCAGTCCCGATTGGGGCGATCAGGGCCAGCTGGCCTGTGGCAGGGACCAGGGGAGGTTGGCTGTGGGAGCGCACTGACCACCAGGGGGCAGCTCGTGCATTGAGCATCTGCCCCCTGGTGGTCAGTGCATTTCATATATATATATATATAGATAGATATAGATATAGATATAGATGATATAGATATAGATATAGATATAGATATAGATATAGATATAGATATAGATAGATATAGATATAGATATTTATATTTAAGAAAGAAGAAATAGATAATTGCTGGGATCCTGTGATGCCTGATCAAAAGGATGCTTTCTCCTTATATTTTTCCATGGTACATCAAAAGGAGTAAGTTAATTTTCGTGACTTGACACAAAGGGCTTTTTGTGTTTGTTTTTGCTTTGTTTATTTGTTTGTTTCTCATGTTAAATGTCCATCTGGAGTTTGCATCTATGCTGTATTTTAAATTGCCCTCACTGTGGGAGTTATGTTGGCACAGCAGTCACTGTTTTTGTTTTTATTGGTCATCATGGCAGAAAGAGAGCACTAGAGGCTCTCCTGTCACCAGTAAAACTGCCAACCTGGAAGTGGTGATCACTGATTAGAACCAGTTGCAGGGGCCACATTTGACCACAAGGACACTACAAACAGCAGTCCTATCATTTGCCCTTGAAAGTCAGAAAATAATGATAAAGCTGTATAATAGTCACTAATCACTACTATCGATCTGAAATTGACAGGGAGTTCAATACATGATAGAATGGGATATGTTGATTCCTAGACTTCAATTTATGATGCTTTAGTTGAGAGGTTTCTGTAAGGAAGTACAGTTTTCAAGTGCCAGAATCAGAAAGGTCTTTCTCTAGGAAAAAACATTCATACTAGATTGTCTACTTTCTCCACATTCTTTAATCAGCCGCATTAAATAAAAATTAGTTGCTGTTTTCCCTTGATGTAAATGCTAATGACCTCAATTATGCATAATGAATAAGGAGAAGAAAGGGAATGGAGGTAAACTCTGTTTTCAATCCTAACTTTTACCCTTGCACAATCTTCATTAATTAAAAATATATTTTTTAATTAAATTTAAAGAGGAAGAGAGAGAGATAGAAACATAATGAGAGATAATCATTGATTGACTCCTCCTGCCCGTCCCACATTGAGGATCAAACATGAAACCTGAGCATGTGCCTTGCCTAGGAATCGAATTGTAACCTGGTTCATTGGTCGATACTCAACCACTGAGCCACACAAGCTGGGCCACCCTTGCACAATCTTCTACTTGCTAATTCAGAGCCATGAACACTTTAGGGTGTCAGTGTGAAGATTGTACATTACAACTTATCTTGTATATCCCTGTAGCTTACATTAAACAGTAGCTTCTATGAATTTTAGTCAATAAATATGCTTCTTCTATTTTATCATTTAAAGAAACTTGCTGTTATAGATTGATTCCTCTCTATTTTTACATTTTAGTTTCAGGAGTGAGAGTCATATGTGTTCAGTAGCTCTGTCTGAAAGGAGAAGCTAAGATGTGTTTTGTATATTTTGTTACTTAATTTTTATTTATTTTTTATATTTTTTAAATTAATTTCAGAGAGGAAGGGAGAGGGAGAGAGGGATAGGAACATCAATGATGAGAAAGACTCATTGATTGGCTGCCTCCTGCATGCCCCACACTGGGGATTGAGCCCACAACCCGGGCATATGCCCCGACCAGGAATCGAACCCTGACCTCCTGGTTCATAGGTTGATGCTCAACCACTGAGCCACGCTGGCTGGACTTGTTACTTAATTTTTAAATAAATATTTTATTTTAGAATACAATTAGATTTATAGAAGAGTTATGAAAACATAGAGTCTCACATACCCATATCCAGTATCCATTATTATTAACACCTTATATATAACAATTGATGAAAATATTGTTACATTATTATTAACTAAAGTTCATACTTTAATTGGTTTTCTTATTTTTTAACTTAATGTTAGTTTTCTCTGTTCTAGGATCCCATATAGGATATCATGTTACATTTAGTTGTTTTGTCTTCCAGGCCCCCTATGAAAATGATATTTTCTCAGCTATTCCTTGTTTTTGACAATCATTTATTTATATGTATTTATAGGTATCAATCTTATATTTTAAGTTATAAGCTAACATATCCAATCTACCATACCTTTTTTTATTGATTGTTTCAGTTTTGGTAATTGGGAGTTTTTTTTGTTGGATCCTGTATCTCTTATATTTACTCCATAATTGTGTGTGTGTGTTTTCTGTTTTTAACCATGTTCTTATTTTCTGGTACTATGAAGTTTCCCATACTCATCTTGCATATTTATTACTCCATTCTGAGAGTCAGTTTCTTCAAGTAGCTTGGCTTCTTTCATTGAAGAAGGGTATTAGAAAACAAAATCTGGAAAACAGATGTGCTCTTTGCTACTGGGGATATTGGTTCTATGTTTTCTCAATGAAAACAAAAAGAAAGAAAAATATGTGTGTATACCAACCCATGAATATATACATATCTATCTATCTATCTGTCTATCTATCTATCTATCTATCTATCATCATCTATCATCATCTATCTATCATCTGTATATCTATATCTATCATTGTCTATCTGTCATCTATCAATCATCTATCATCTATCTATCATCTATCATCTATTATCATCTATCTATAGAATCTGTATTGATAATAAATTAAACATGGATTCATAATAATGTCTTGACCTTGACTCCTTTATCACATGAATCATCCATGACTTATCCCCTTATTTGTCTGTAACCTTTGACTCCAACAGTGACAAAACTATCCTCCATTATTTGTGGTTCTTTTACTTAATTGTTCAACTCGAGTATACATAAATAGTGTTTTCATAATTTTTAACCCATACCCCCATGGGAAACAATTTTATTAACTAGAATACAGTACTTAAATTCAATTCATTTTATTCTTCAGCCATACTGACTCTATTCATTTCCAGAGTTACTTAGATAAGCATCTTCTTCCCTCATGCCTTTCAGTGAGATTGTTTCATACATTTGTAACAATTTGTAACAATTATTTGGAACAATTTTTTGTAATATATTTTTTAAATTTGCATACATTAAAGTTCATTCTCTATAATGTTCTATAAATTTTGACAAATTCATAGTGTACTTTATCTACCATTACAATCTTATTTCTTGGCTTTCTATTCTGTTCCATTGATCTAGGTGTCTGGAATTTTTGTAATTCCACATTATCTGTACTCTGTAACTTTATAATAGTCTTGAAATCTGGTATTGTGAGTCCTTCAACATTGTTCTTCTTCACTATTGTTAGCTATTTTTGGTCTTTTGTCTTTGCATCCTTTATAATCAGTTTGTAGAGGCCAACAAACTAGATCACTGAAATTTTGATTCGTATTGAGCTTCATCTATTAATCAAATTAGAAAAGATTGACATTTTACAATATTGAGTTCCCAAATGCATGAACATGGGTTACTTCTGAATTTATTTAGAATTCTGTATTACTTTAATCTGTGTTTGATAGATTTCTGCATATGTATCCTGTATATATTATTTATCTTCAGATTTATACCTTAGTATTTGGATTAGTATGTTATTTGATATTTAATTTTTTTAATTATTGAAATGGTACATATGAAATAAAATGGCTTTTGTACATTGATTTTGCATGCTGTAACTTCCTATATTGACTTATGAGTTCCAAGATTTTTTGTTAGATTCTTTGTGAGTTTTCTACATACAAAATCATGTCATCTGCAAATATTTATTTTTCCTTATTCTATCTATATACTTTCTAGGACTTTAGTATGATGTTGATTAGGAGAGAACCTTTTTACTTTTTTTTTCTAATCTTTATTGTTCAGATTATTACAGATGTTCCTCTTTTTTCCACCCATAGCTCCCCTCCACCCGGATCCCACCCCACTCCAGGCCCTTGCCCCCTCACTGTCCTCGTCCACAGGTGTAAGATCTTTGTCCAATCTCTTCCCACCCTCCTCACATCCCCTTCCCCCCAGTGAATTATCAGTCTGCTCCCTTTCCATGCCCCTGATTCTATTACATTCACCAGTTTATTCTGTTTATCTGATTTTTTATTCATTTGATTTTTAGATTCACTTGTTGATACATATGTATTTGTTGTCACTTTGTGTGTTTATAATTTTTTATCTTTACCTTTTTCTTCTTCTTCCTCTTCTTATAACATACCCTTCAGCATTTCATATAATACTGGTTTGGTGGTGATGAACTCCTTTAGCTTTTTTTTTTTGTCTGTGAAGTGCTTTACCTGACCTTCAATTCTAAATGACAGCTTTGCTGGGTAGAGTAATCTTGGTTGTAGATTCTTGGTATTCATCACTTTGAATATTTCTTGCCACTCCCTTCTGGCCTGCAGAGTTTCTGTTGAGAAAGCTGACAGTCATATGGGTACTCCCTTGTAGGTAACTAACTGTTTTTCTCTTGCTGCTTTTAAGATTCTCTCTGTCTTTTGCCCTTGGCATTTTAATTATGATGTGTCTTGGTGTGGTCCTCTTTGGATTCCTCTTGTTTGTGGTTCTCTGTGCTTCCTGGACTTGTAAGTCTATTTCACCAGGTAGGGGACATTTTCTGTCATTATTTCTTCAAATATGTTTTCAATATCTTGCTCTCTCTCTTCTTCTGGCACCCCCATAATTCAGATGTTGGTACGCTTGAAGTTGTCCCAGAGGCTCCTTACACTATCTTCATATTTTTGGATTTTTTTTTCTTTTTGCTCTTTCAGTTGAGTGTTTTTTGCTTCTTCATATTTCAAATCTTTGACTTGATTCTTGGGATCCCCTAGTCTACTGTTGAATCTCTGTATGTAGTTCTTTATTTCAGTCAGTGTATGCTTAATTTCTGACTGGTCCTTTTCCATTTTTTTTTTTTTTTGGCATTCTCACTAAGATCCTTGAAGGTCTCACTAAGTTCCTCAGAGGTTTCTAGAAGATTCTTGAGTAACCTTATAACTGTGGTTTTGAACTCTATATCCAGTATTTTGCTTCCTTCCATTTCTTTCATTTATGATATGTTTCTTTGTCTCCCATTTTAGCTGCTTCCCTGTGTTTATTTCTATGTACTGGGTAGCTGCTAAGTGTCCTTGAATTGATAGAGTGGCTTTGTGTAGTAGGTATCCTATAGGGCCCAGTGGTTCAGCCTACCCAATCACCTGAGGTGGACACTCTTGGTGCACCCCTTTGCGGGCTGTGTGCATAGTATTATTGTAGTTAAGCCTTGATTGCTGTTGGTATCACTAGGAGGAATTAGCCTCCAGGCCAATTGACTGTGAAGACCAGCTGTGTCTACAATGGAAGAGCTGCTGTGGAGAAGACACCCTTATGGGGCAGGACTTGCTTCAGTGGGACTTTTGTGCTCATTCAGTCTACCACTTGAGTATGTCACTTATAGATGTGAAGAGTTGTAATCTGGTAGGGTCTGACACAGACCACTGGGTACACAGGCTCTTGGATCTCCAAGGAGATGCTAAGTCAGCCACTGCCTGAGGCCACCCAACAGGAGCTACAGAGAGATCTGCAAATTCATCCTCATTGTATCAGGTTTGGAAGTGCCCAGACAAGGCCCAGCTGTGAAGCAAGGCAGGCTGCTGCTGCCGGCTTTGGGCCTTCTTTTGATAGCTTTGGGGCTCCCCGACCCAGCTGCTGCCTGACAGGTTTTAGATTGACAAAGGACAGGCCATTTTTATACAAAAACCGCTGCACACAGCTTGGGTGGGGTTGTAAATAGAAAACAGCAATGGCTGCCAGTTAGCCCTCACCGGAGAGGCCCCAGAGCAGGAACAATGACCATTGTGAGCGCCTCTATCTGAAAGAAATCCATCCTCACATTCCTGCCCCGATGCCAGACAGTCCAATTTCTCCATGTATATGTCTGGGTCCCCCAGATTCTCACCCAGAACTGGAGTTCAGAGCAATCGGGAGCTTGTATCTCCCTCCTGATTAAAAAAGCAGCGCACCTCTGCACCTCCTACTACTATCAATGTGCTTTTTTCTTTACCTCTGTTGTTGTAGTGCTTTCACTCAGCCAGCTTTCCCGTGGTTCTGGATGATAGTTGTTCTGTCTTTTAGTGTAATTTTGATGTGCTTGTGATTGGCAGCAACTACAGGTGTTTACCTACGCCGTCATCTTGGTTCTCTCTTTACTTTTTTTTTTTATTTAGGAAAATATCAACTCAAAGTATGATGGTAGCTGTAGCTTTTTTGGTAGATGCCCTTTCGAAAGTTGAGGGAATAACCCAAGCTCCTACTTTGCAGATAGCGTTTATCATGAATGAGGATAAGATTTTGTCAAAAGCTCTTTTTTTCCCCCTCAATTGTGGGGAACTGATATAGGGTTGAGCCTCGGACTGACTTGTTGGCAAAGTCACAAACAAGTCCCAGCTTAGAGGGCACAGTCCTCTTAGCATAATTAGGCTTGACCTTATAACACTCCCTAGATCTTATCTGGGAAGCTAATGGGCTGAGAGAAGTGCAGGAAGTGTAACTATGGTCAAAACAAGTGAAACTCACAAGAACTGTGTAACTATGGTGACCACTGCCCTATTTACCTCTGACTATAAAAGGTTGGTAGGCCTGAGCACCGGTGGAAGTCCTTCCTCCTGAGTTGGACTTACCCGCCTGGCCCCCACTATTCCCAAATTATCTCATGTCTTTTCTCTTTCATTTGTGTGCGGCTTTTCTTCCAGATCCTGAACCCTGAACCACGCGGGATGTGGAGGGAAACATTTACAACACTCACTCAATATGTTTATGTGAGTTTTTTCTTTAGCCTATAGATATGCGGGGTAACATTTATTTCATTTTAAATGTTTGCACAAATTGCATTAATGAAATAGATCTAGGTTGTGATGTGTAATACCTTTTATACTTCTCTTGCATTAATTGCTAAATAGATTTCAGCTTTGATTCTCTGTATTGACCCCTGTCTTTAGATTTTAGGTGGTAATTTGCCCTACAATCTCCATTCTTAAATGAGTCTAAGAAAAACAATTGATTTTTAGATTTTCCAGCTTTTTTCTTCTAGCAAGAATAAAAGTTATGACTTCTAAGCTCTTTAAATGTTGAAGCTAAAGCTGGAAGCCTCCTTGCATGTCCCCCCCAGTTTAAAAATTAGTATCTTAATCCTTACAAATTACTGTCCTCCAAAAGAAATGGTTTCTGTAAAATTATTGCAAAATAATACTTCTCTTTCCATTTTTTCCATAGTCACAAGATTAAAAGAACTCAACAAACTAATTTTGTTTCTTGGTTTTTTTTTTCTTTCATATTACTCACTTTTCTATTTCTTTGGTTTTAAATAAGAATAGCTTTTCTCTATTAATATATGTATATTAATAGAGAAATCCAATCAATAATGCTACCAGAAACAATGCATTATTTTCAAAATGTAGGAAGGTCTCTGGCCATAGACTTATCTCCTCAGTTCATACTCAGCAATGTCATTAGATACATAGGTAAATGCCATAATATTTGCCAGTGAAATTAGATGAGAGATTATTCTAGAATACCTATGTTAAATCTATATCACAAAATGTCTAGACAGGAAAAAATAAGACCAGTATAATAAAATTAAATTTAACTGGAATCTTCTACATTGCATTTCCTCTAAGTGATAGTTACTAGCAATGAAAAATAAGATAATCAAATTCAGTGGCAGTCAACAGGCTATCAAAGCATCTTCAGTTACAGTAAAATGTCCTTTAGATGCATTATTTCATATAATTCTTAAAAACACACACACACACACACACATATAGGCCCAGCTGGTGTTGCTCAGTGGTTAAGCATCAACCCAGGAACCAAGAGGTCACCAGTTCAATTTCCAGTTAGGCACATGCCTGGGTTGTGGGCTCAATCTCCTCAGTGGGGGGTGTGCAGAGGCAGCAGATTGATGATACTTCCCTCTCATCAATGTTTCTATCTCTATCCCTTTCCCTCTCTCTCTAAAAATCAATAAAAAACATATTTAAAAAAACAAAACCACATACAACATATAGCAACATAATTATTGTTATCCTATAAAACAACTGAGGACCCAAGAGGTTAATTTTTCTGATACAAAATCAAATAGTATTAGAACAAATACTTGAATGCTAATATGAACTCACTATGCAACAACAAATTAAAAACATTGTTTTTGTGTCACAGAGATAAAGCTGATTGCATTATTTATAATTTTTAAAATAATTTTGTAGGGCATATGGAAAATTTTAGTGCACACAGAAATGTATACAGAATGAGTGAACACTTTGAAAGGTGTCCAAAGAACAATGGCTGAAGATGCTCAGAAAAGAAAGTTATGATGACTCTCCTCAATGACAAAACAAAACAAACAACCAAACAAACAAAAACAAATGGCCTTGGAAGAATACTAGTGACGGAGTGGATTTTAGATCCTTAACTTCATATATTTAATGAGTTTTCTTGCATCTAAAAAAACAACAACAACAAAAAAAACAGAAATAAAGGATGAGCTATTCTTTTCTCTGAAACTCACTGAACTGTGAGAGAGAGGAAAGGAGAGAGTGAAACATTGATCAGTTGCCTCTCATATGTGCCCTGCCTGGGGATTGAACCTGAAACCTAGGTATGAACCTGACTGGGAATATAACCTGCAACCTTTGTTTGGTGTATTATGGGACTACACTCCAGCCAACTAAGCCACCTGGCCAGGGCTGTATCATCTATCTTAACATGACTAATCCCCTTGACAAATATATTCTGTGTAGACATGTGTGTAAAAAAGGCAAGAATTATGAAATATCTGAAGGCTGTGGATGAAAAGGGGGCCACATACTATACCCAACAAGCTCAGGGGAGGCCTATATGTTGGCCTTACAAACTCCAAAGTATGCACATAGGATGGTTTGAAATTAAAACTTCCTAAATAAAAGCAAGTCATGTGGGTAGTCATGTCCTAGGCAAGTATCTTCCTTGACAAAGGTCCTTTACCTTAACTGAACCTGTCTGTTTCCTTTTTGCATCTGCCAATAATATACCTTTGGAATGTCAGAATTAGCTTTTTTTACAAGACTCCACAAGACACAATCTCCCACCTGTCACCACCTTTATGCCATGTAAATGTTAATTGTTAACAATCCTATACCCACCAATATAAAATAAGTATTTGCCTATTTGTTTTAGTTTTTATCCAATCCCAGATATTTCCCCACTTTGCTTTCTTCTCCCTCCCTAATCAATCAATGGATTTGATAAGCTCTTGTCTCCTCCTTTGATTGTAATGAATAAAAAAAGGTGCAAAACTACCATTCTTTGGAGCATTATCAATCTGTTGAGATTTTGCTTCTTGGCAATTGTTGTCATTTTGGCTCAAATAAACAAATAAATTCATAAAAATTATTTTCAGGTTTGAACTTTTCTTAAGTCAACAAGGCATTTCTCTCTCTCTCTCTCTCTCTCTCTCTCTCTCTCTCTCTCTTTTTTTGCAGTTATTCGTTCATAACATTCCATTTGGTCAACATTTCTATATGTCTAGATCTAGACAATGGAGTGTGCCCATCCAGGAGTAGGGGGAAATGGAGAGAAATTAGATCTCTTATAGCAAGAATAAAGAAGGATAGAAAATTTGGATTCTTAATTTTTGCAACAATACAATAGTATGAAAAACCTGGTCAT
The DNA here is from genome assembly GCF_000147115.1 of Myotis lucifugus. NCBI lineage: Eukaryota > Metazoa > Chordata > Mammalia > Chiroptera > Vespertilionidae > Myotis > Myotis lucifugus. Next base: position 560,238 of record NW_005871402.1, on the reverse strand, counting down.
TAGTTTATAAGAGAAAAATAAACTTGTCTTTTAATATGTATTAAGCTATCAAGAGTGAAACCTAGATAACAAGATTACTAATTATTTCACAGTATGGGAAGAAATTCAAAGGTTCCTCTTAAATTAAGAATTTTGTTGACCACTTAGTGCTTGAAGGAAGAATAGCAAGGGGAAAAAAGAGTCTGAAGTAGGCAAGGAAGTCAGTAAGATTAATATTGACCCTTCTTATGCTGATGAGTCTGGGGAGGTGTTTGGTATGTTAACAGCTGGAGAGAAATACCATGAAAAGCTCTTATGCCCTGCTTCTCCTGTGGGCCTCTGAGAGGAAACTTCTCATGGGGAGGCCTTGCACTGACATGGGGTGATCTCAGCCAGGAAAAAAGGCAGAACAGAGTCAATCTGCAGAGAGAAGGATCATTTAATAATCTCAAACTTCACTAAACTTGCTTGTAGTGCATTAGCACACGATTTCTTACATCTCTTTAATGATTAGAGAGGTTAGCCTAATTAAAAGCATGTTGGGAAGATCAGGGGCTGTAGAGGGAATACAAAGAGGCTTAGCAGGCATGGGGAAAGGAGATCTAAGATGTTGCATGGGCCTCATGGAGGGCTCCTGGGCCCTAGGAGAGCCAGGAGAAAAACCAGATCATGTATAAAAGCAGCCAAGGGCTTCAGCGGCTATTACCAGGCTCTCATCCAGGGAAGGACCAGTCTTCCCTCAGCTTTCACTGTCCAGGGATCAGCTCAGACCAGCTGCTCCACAGAGGACACTATAAGGAACCAGTGGACAAAACATAAATCTGTGATGCCTCTCTCTTCTGCTGTCACAAAGTTATGGAAAGCCAATATTCTCTCCATACCCAAGCCCAGGGGGGAGAGCAGAACCCATACCTGGTGCATTAGCATCAGAGGAACTTACAAAGGAGAAATAGAAATCAGAGTTTCTAATTACATCAAAATGATTTGCTTTCCCTTTTAACCTAGTCTAAATCAAGGGAATTTTAATCTGGACATGTCAATGTTTTCTTTGTAAAAACCATTTATTTGCAGAAAAATTATTAGCAATTTTCCCATTATGTTGCTGATTTGCTTGGATTATTTTAAACCAGGATATTTTATTTTATTTTCTGAAATGTTAATGTGGGGGTACATGAGAGGCTAAATAGTCATCTCAGACGGTGATTAAAAAATTGAATTTGTTGAAGGAAGGGGGGATAGGAGATGGGGATATCTAAAGGGAAGGGCTACCCAGAGAAAAGGGGGCCTTGGAGACAGGTTCAGGGGTTAGGCTGGAATGAGCCACCATTGCCCATTGCTCCCCTAGTTGCAAGTCTCATAGGGTCCCTTAGAGGTTAGGGGACTCATGCTTGTCGGGGAAGAGGAGAGGGAAAGGAATGGCATGGTGTGCTCCTTGGAGGGAGGACCCACACTGGCTCCTTTGTCCTGAGCATATTTTTCTCTTCCTTGCAGGTGGAAATCTTAGGGAAGGTCTCAGGGGAGGGTCTTCATAAAATATTCATCAGCTTGCCCTAGCTGGTTTGGCTCAGTGGATAGAGCGTTGGCCTGCAGACTAAAGGGTCTCGGGTTTGATTTAGGTCAAGGGCACATGACCCGGTTGTGGGCTTGGTCCCCAGTGGGGGTCCTGTAGGAGGCAGCCAATCAATGATTCTCTCTCATCATTGATGTTTCTATCTCTCTCTTCCTCTCCCTTCCTCTCTGAAATCAATAAGAATGTATTTAAAAAAATATTCATCAGCTTTCCAGGTGTGCTCTATCAGGGCCGTGGTCTCCATTGATTGGTCAGTGCCAGGACAGGAGGGTCATTAATTCAATGCAGCTGGTCCAGAGGCAGCCACTGTGCCACTTGTCCGCTTTTGCTTCTTCTCTGAACCTGGAGCTGAAATACAACTGAGGCCTAAATGTTATCTTTAGTGAGGAAAAGGTCAGGGGGTCTAAACTGCATGACCAGTGATATGCTAGGGGAGGATAGGTTACCCTGGGAGTGAGGCCTTTGTCTTCCCAGTTTTGTCCCTTGCTAGGCATCCAGAACTTTTTGCCCTGGTGAGTTTCTGTACCTGGCCCTCTCTCCTTGCTCTGCTCATGTCTAACATTTACCTTATTGAAATTTACAGGAAGGAATGTTAATATCAACTTCAAACTTTAAGTTTACATACCTTGAGAAAGTTTTAAACATAACAAAATACAAAAAAGTACACCTTTCTGTTAGGTAGGAAACTAGACCTGAGTGGCCAGGATGGGGTCCTGACAGGGATGAGACCAACATAGCCTCTGGACCATGTCTCCATAGGCAGCCCTGCAGTCAGCAGTGACTGAAGCAGACCACCAGGGAGCAAAGTGGGAACAAGCCTGTGCTCTGTGCAAGCCCAAAGGAAGACAACATGACCTCAGTGCTCCCTCACTGGGGCCCACGACTAATTGTAATTAAATTAGCGTTGCAGTTTTGACTGCTCCTCTCCCCGAGCCGCTCAGCCCCTCTACCCCTTCTCCTGTGGGCTTTTCTGTGTACATTACGTGTACGGGCATGCTCAGAAGAAATATAGTTATAGCATCCCTGGATGCAAATGAAAGTCTCCACCCAGAAAATCCCTCATTTAAACCAAAGAGTCCACAGAGCTCGGGGACATTGTTTCTATTGTTTCTATCGAGCGGTCTGCTCCTGGCTTGGAGTGTATTTTCAATAAATCCCTCTTTGCTTTATTTTTATTTTGTTGGCTTGCAATTCTTTTCTGTGCTGAGAAGGACTGAGGCCCCAGTTGGTAACATTTCCATATGTTTGCTCCAGCTTTATACATTCTAAAATGTGCATCATCAAGTACCTGTGTACAGAAACACATTAACAATGTCAAGGTACACACAACACATATATACTACATTATAAAAAATTAAAGAAAATTGATAAAATTATACAAAATTATACAAAGGTGTTCTTTTCCATTGATTCTGATAAAGCTCATAAAAGAAAAAAAACAAATAAAAACCAATAAGCACATAAGGTTACAAAGATAAAAAGGAATACAGAAAACATGTGCTTCTTATAAAATTTTTCTAAGAATATTGTAGAATTTAGCTCCAAGTTTTAGAATGTATTTGAATGTCACATGTGCATATTTGTTCTCTACTAAGTATAGAAGACAACTGTTCTTTTTTGATGAGCAAGATGTTATTCTTATTAAATGAGCACCTGAATTTTTTTCCACCATTCGAATGTATAAAAATCAAATGATAGCCCTAATTTATTCTGAGATTTTCTTCCATTTTAACCAGCTATCTTCTCCTTCATCAATTTTTTTTAATTTAAGTGTAATTGTTATATAACATGAGATTAGTTTCAGGTGTGCAACATAATAATTAGTTATTTGTATATATTGCACAATGATCACCACAATAAGTTTAGTTAAAATTTGTCACCGTTCATAGTTTAATTTATAAGTTTATTTAAAATGTATCTAATCATAAAGAAAAAGATATTCACCTAAAAATACATAGCAATATGTACAACATTCAGGAACCTGTTCAAAATTTCTTTGTAGGTAGACATTGAAGGTTACACACAAGCTTCAATTAAATTTCATGACCCCAGATTTCTTGTGCTTCTAAGTGGTTATAGGCATATATGTACCATTTTCTACTTAATCATTAGTTGTTTAATTTATATACTTTTATGAAATCAGGCACATTATTCAAAACCTCTTGGACCAAAGGGTTTAAGGTAGAAAAAGGATGGATTAGGAATAAATTCCTGCCACTAATTTTTATTCTTCTACTTGGAAGATGGAATATTGTGGGTCCTGAAATATTAGATACCTCTTGTTTTTTATATAAAAAGGATATCATATCAATGGAATAACTTAAAAGAATATAATTTAGCCAACTCAAAACACACACACACACACACACACACACAACTAAGCCTATTTATATATGTAATGTGAGAGCTGTGAAGTGGCAAAAGGGATGCAGATAGCACTCAATCTTTCCTCGAGGATTTTTTTTTCTTTGAACACCAGAAAGAATGTCTGTTCTCTCTATTTGGGGGATATTATTTTACTTATTATATTTCTATGTAAAGGCACATAATCAAAACTTATGTATAATTAAAAACAGCTCTCCTTCCTCACAACTAAGAATTAGGTTGATTACGTGATTAAGACTCTAAGGTAAAACATAAAAACCCCCTGTAAAACATGCAATGTTTTAATTTTCTATTCAGAATTTTTAAACCTCTACTAGCAGATTCCATCCTATTTAAAACTTGTCAGTACTACATTTATTCTGATGAAATTACAATAAATGTCAGTGAATAAGAATTTTAATAAGTAAAATCGTTTCTGAATTAAGCATATTTTCATCCCCTCCAGAACTTCACCACCTGCTCCAGCAGTGTATTATTCCATCTCAGAATGAAGAATATTCATATTTCCCCAAAGGTGACAATTAAGCTAGTTCAGTATTGGAATTGTGTAAAGCATCAGGTTAGCATTTCCCCAAGATCATCAAACCTTAACTTAGCCAAAACAGACAAGACAGCATAATGGAGTGACTCAGGTAGTTCTGGGGATATGATGACCATATTAATAATGGATCACTGGCATCTCTTGTTTTGATATTAGATACATTTTCTTAATAGCTCCTTATTATTTCCTTCACTGAACAAAACAAGGGCAACATTTTGTGAATGAGAAAAGATGCATAATTTAAGATATGCATTCTTACGTAAATATGCACATTTGTACTTGTCTAAATTCACTCTTAGAATAAATATTTTAATCAGGAAAAGTAATTGATTGCCAGACATTATTTAAAATATTTAGTGTACTGGACGTAGAGAGTTGGCACTTTCTTGTTTTCCTTTTGCATTTACTTGCCACTAATCTTAAAGATGAAGGGTTTTTCATTTGTTTAGCAGCTTAAACATTCACTGTCTCACCACTTCAGGCTTCTCTCCATGGGGCTGTTTAAGTATCCTTATGATATCCCCCAGCGTGAGCGACTCCTTAGAGGGCAAAGGCACGGAGTGGCCATAATGCCTTTGATTACCTGGTCTCAGCTCTCATTGTCATTTTGGCAATACTCTATTGATTACACAAGTTCTTTTTGATGTGGAAAAGGATTACAGAGGAATCTGAATACCAGGAGATGAAGTTCATCAAGGCCCATATTGTAGACTCTGTTCAGTATTTCACTTTAAACTATAATCAAGGAAGATTGAAAATGAAATTATTGCTATTTTATGCACAGGCACTTTTTCAGAACCCCTTGCCGCCTAGTATAAGTTGCTGAGTTTGGCTTTTAAAGAGTATCAAAATACCCTTCAAAAGATATTTCTCACTTTTCCTAATTGAAAGGATTTATTCAGGTCAAGAGAGTAATCTCACATGTTTTACTCATTTTCTTCTTTAAAGTGAAGGTTTTTATCCACTATTTCACATATGCCCAGTCTTCTGGTATTTAATATAATTTCTATCTTTCCAGGCCTCATTCATTTCTTACCTAATTGACTGTGAAAAACACCAAAAAACTCTATCCTACTCTAACAATTCTAACCATCAATTCAAAAGCATAAGGTATTTTTTCAACATTAGCAAATAACATGTGTAAGGTACTTTTTGTTAAGAAGAATAAAATTTTCCTGAATGGACAACATCTTGTACTCTTAAATTTCTCAATGCATCATTAGGATAAGTCTGAACACAAAATAAGAATCATGCAGTTGAATTAGATATACGAAGGTAACTCTTCCACAGTGCTCTGTGCCAGAGGTACTCCAACTTACCTTGATGAAAAACTCTTCAAATGAGTGCTGACTGTTGCCATGGCTCTTTAGCCTGCATTATGCCATTACCTACCACTAATTCATGATTATTTTCCTGGAAAAAAAAATTCCTGTTGCTCACACTAACTTAGAAAAATAAAGTTCTAGAATATATTTTATAAAACTAGTCTCCAGTAAGATTCACTTCCTTGTTAAGAGATTTCTTTTAAATATGAACTGCTATTTTATAAAAATCTTCATCCTGGGGATTTTGTCGTAACTCAATTAAATCTGACAGCACATTTCAAATTTTACTCTTACTTTAACAAATTACTGTACCCAGCTTCCTCAGGCTGTACTTTGATTATTAATTAGCACACACATCATGTAGCTAAAGGAAGAGAGGCATTTTATGGCAAGAGTTTTTTTCTCCTAATGAAGAGTAACATCTTATTCATTTCCAGTGTCTTTGAGGTTAATGTTTAAAATTCATTTTTTTAAAAATATATTTTATTGATTTTTCACAGAGAGGAAGGGAGAGAGATAGAGAGCTAGAAACATCGATGAGAGAGAAACATCGATCAGCTGCCTCTTGCACATCTCCTACTGGGGATATGCCCGCAACCCAGGTACATGCCCCTGACCGGAATCGAACCTGGGACCCTTCAGTCCGCAGGTCGACGCTCTATCCACTGAGCCAAACCGGTTTCGGCTAAAATTCATTTTTAACTCCTTCTTTATTTTTCTTAGGTGTAGGACATAATCTTCTGTGATGTCAGCTGTGACTCTTGGTAAATATTACTACCACTTTATACTCTAGTAATGATTTCAATCTAGAAATATAGCTTCACTTTTTTCGGTTATTATTTGCTACTTGTTAAACTGAGTGCTTATCTATAATAATAAAAGTGTAATATGCTAATTAGACCGGACGTCCTTCTAGACCCTTGCATCGGGCCTCTAGTATTGATATAAATGTTTACAATGCTCTGTAATCTGTAGATTTTTTTGAATTATGAAAAACATCAGAATCTTCTTAGTCATCTATTGGGAAAGATAGGTTACATGCATTGAATATACACTGTAGGAACTCAGGAAGCTCTTATTAATTTACTAGAAGCCCCGTGCACAAACATTTGTGCACTGGCAGGGGGGTTGTCCCTTAGCCCAACCTGTGCCCTCTCACAGTCTGAGACCCCTTGGGAGATAACCACCTGCTGGCTTAGGCCTGCTCCCCTGGTGGCAGAGGGCACGCCTGATCCCACGGTGTCTGCCCCATCTCCCCCGGTTGAAGATGGCAGGCCCGGATCCCGAGCTGGGTCAGGAGTCCACTCAGATAGTGCTGCCGCCCGCCCCGCCCACCCCGCCCCACACACCACAGGCCCGAATCCCACGCTGGGGTGGGCAGAGGCTCCGGATCTCCCTGCCACCTGCCCTGCCTGCCCTGCCCCACACACCACAGGCCCGGATCCCGCACTGGGGCAGGTGGCGGCTCAGGATCGCGCTGCAGCCTGCCCTGGACCGCACATGGCAGGCCAGGATCTCGTGCTCGGGCGGCCAGCGGCTAGGTATCGCGCTGCCGTCAGCCCCAGGAGGGGTGGCACAGCGGGATTTGCCTGCAGTATGCAAATTAGCCGCCATCTTTGTTGGCGGTTAATTTGCATATTGCGCTGATTAGCCAATGGGAGGCATAGCGAAGGTATGGTCAATTACCATGTTTGTCTATTATTAGATAGCATCAGTAATAGATGTATTCTACTACACCAGTTTGAACCCCAAAGTATGTTGACAGGTGATTTTCAGTCTCACTTATCCTGTTATGTCCTCTTCTCCTCCCTGGCTTTGTCTTCCTGTAACAATTCAAAAAGATATCTGAATTCTGACTCCTATTCAAAAAATTAGTCATGATTGCCCTTTGTTTGAGCCTGCATTATTTTACAACCACCACTTGCACTATGTCACCTGACTTGAAGACAGCTGATCAGAGGTCTCAAGAAATTCTTTGGTGGCCACTGCCACCTCAGTAATCTCTAGCACATATTATTTCTCATCTAGGCAATGAGGATGCAGCAGTCTCTTATAGTCACAAGCCACTACTGTAAATAATCATCATCTATATAGTCTTTCAAAGTATAAAAGACAAAAATTCTTCCCATCAGCCACATAGTGGTATGATCAGATAAGGGTGTTTCATATAAAATCTGTCCTGGCAGTTCAATGGAGTTACTATTTAAGTTTAACCTCCCCAGGAAGCTTGGGCTATGCTAGATTGCAGTGTCAGCCACATCATAGGTTCCTATTCACAATATAGGTTTATATTGCAACTGTTAAACTGTTTCTGCAGGATCAAGTTCACAGGTTTCATTTCTTTCTCTCTTTATTCTTTAAATATACTTTTATTGATTTCAGAGAGGAAGGGAGAGGGAGAGAGAGAGAGATAGATAGAAACATCAATGATGAGAGAGAATCATTGATCGGCTGCTTCTTGCACGCCCCACACTGGGGATTGAGCCCATAATCTGGGCATGTGCCCTGACTGGGAATCAAACCATGACCTACTGGTTCATAGGTCAACGCTCAACTCCCGAGCTATGCTAGCCAGGCTCTTTTTTATATATATATATATATATATATATATATATATATATATATATATATATATGGTGATTTTTATATTAGGAGATTCATCATTCTACTGAGCAGGGTGGTTCACTCTCACATGTATAAAGAAATACAAATTTCAGGAGAAAGATAATGAGGTCTTTGTTCTTGCCCTCTACAAAGGCATCTTGGCTCTTTATAAATAACTAGGGGCCCAGTGCACGAATCCGTGCACCTTGAAAGGAACTGTAGGCCCTGCCTGCCCTGCCCCACACACCACAGGCCCGGATCCCGCACTGGGGCAGGTGGCGGCTCAGTCCCCTGTCTCCTGGCAGCCCTGCTTCCGCCACCACCGCTCCCAATCGCTGATGATGCTGGCACAGCTCACACCCGCTGAAGGTGCAGAGTGATCGGGGCCAGCGCGAGCAGCGGGTGTGAGTGGGGCCAGTGCTGTCAGCTGGTATGAGTGGCAGCTGCTGCCCCTCTTGCCTCTCAGGAGCAGGGGGAGGTGGAGAAGCCCCGAGGGGCAATTGGGGCCAGTAGTCTCCACTCACACCCGCTGATGGTGTCAGGCACCGGCAGTGGGTGTGAGCAGCGGCTCTGGCACTGGCAGCGGGCATGAGCAGGGCCGGCATCGGCAGCAGGTGCAAGTGCCAGACAGGACTGCAGTGTGTGGGAGCAAAGGATTTTCAATAACCATCAGAGGCTCACCCCGATGACAGCTACCAGCGCTTCACCATGGTTTGGCACCCCCGCTCACCTGCTCCACCATCCCGCTGCAACTGACATCAGCCATGTTCCACGCACATGCCCTGGTGGTCAGCACACATCATAGTGACTGGTTGTTTTTGGTTGTTCCGCAGTTTGGTCTATTTGCATATTAGCCTTTTATTATATAGGACTAGAGGCTCAGTGCATGAAATTCGTGAAATGAAGGGGAGGTCCCTCAGCCTGGCCTGTCCTCTCTCACAGTCCAGGACCCCTCACTCCTTACCACTCACCTGCTCACTGCTCCTTACCATTTGGCTTGCTGCTCCTTAGCACTGCTGTGAAGGTGGGAGAGGCTCCCACTATTGCCACTGCACTCGCCAGCCGTGAGCCCGGCTTCTGGCTGTGTGGCGCTCCCCCTCTGGGAGCACACTGATCACCAAGGGGCAACTCCTACATTGAGCATCTGTCCCCTAGTGGTCAGTGTGCATCATAGCAACTGGTCGTTCTGGTCATTTTGCTGTAATGGTCACTTAGGTTTGTATTACATAGATTGTCCCCACTGCTCCTCAGCAATCATTAAGTATATGAATATATTTTTCATGCAGATAAAAAATAAGTTCATCCTCAGCATAAAAATTGATACATATCTGAGAACATGCATATGCATGTGTACTTGCCTTAATGTGTGTGTATATGTGTATTCATATGTAGTAGCTTTTTGTTTGTTTGCTTTTACTGCATTCTTCATTAGAAAATTTAGGTACAAACTAGAAACAAATTAAAATACAACTGCCAACAGAGATAACTTTAAAAAGCAAATAAAAGTAAGGGTTTTCAAGAAACTTATATGCATATATGCATTGCCCATGAACACAGACAATAGGGTAGTGAAGGCCTGGGGTGGGGCAGGAACTGGGTGGGGGGGGCAACAATAAAGAAAAAAATAGTAAGGCTTTTATTTTTCTTACTAGTGGCCTGATGCACAAAAATTTGTGCACTTAGGGGGGGTCCCTCAGCCCGGCCTGTGCCCTCTAGCAGTCTGCAACCCCTTGGGGGATGTCCACCTGTTGGCCAGCACATACAGGGACATAATATCAAGTCCCACCGCACCAGAAGACCCAGAGTCAAGTCCCCACCCACTTGCCTGTGCCCCCTGGATGCAGCATTCAGCCTCATGGAGGGGCTGACAGGTCCGGACACTGCAGCGGCGGTGGTGGCAGCGGCGGCGACAAAGTGGCAAGGTTGCATCAGCCCGCTGGAGTGGGCGGGTCATGCCTTCCTGCTCGCCCCTGCGTCCCCTGGCCGGGTCCAGAGGCCCGGACACTGCCACAATCGGCCCACCAGAGTGGGCAGGTTGTGTCTTGCTGCTTGGCCCCGCGGCCCCTGGCTGGGTCCACAGGCCCGCATACTGCAGCGCAGCAAGGGCGGCAGAGCAGCGAGGCTGCATTGGCCCACCGGAGTGGGCGGGGCATGCCTTCCTGCTCGCCCCTGTGTCCCCTGGCCGGGTCCAGAGGCTCAGACACTGCCGCGATTGGCCCGCGGAGTGGTGAGAGGCCTTGACACGTCAGCAGCAGGGCTGAGGGGACTGGGTGCCACCATCTTTGTGATGGAGTGACGCAGTGATGAAGTGATGGTTAGTTTCCATACTACTCTTTTATTAGATAGGATTGTGTACTGACAGAACTCTAGGTACAACACTATAGGCAGAAATACAAGTAATAATAATAAAGAAACAACATATAACTATTTGTTTCTAAGTGACTAATGTGATGTCTCATGGACTCTCCTAGAATTGAAATATGATCATTCTGAATTATAATCTTTGTAAAATGGTAAAATTGTAAACCAAGTACTTAAAAGTACAAATTTTCCTGTTGTTTACCTCTGTTGCTATCAGTTTATCTTCCCATGTCTTTGTTATGCATTTAATGACCACAGAAACCTGTTACTTTTGTTATCATGGATTTCAAATCATTTTACTTCAGGGGGTTGCTCACTGATGCTATTTTCAATTTGCAGTCTAGTGGTGAGCTTAATGAGCCACTTAAAATACAGCAGATTTCCATCTACAAGTTTATCTCCCTGATAACAAAGTCTAAAACCCTGTTGTTGGCTGCCAGTTCTCATAAGCACAACACAACTGGTTTATTTCAAACTGTCAAGCAATGCTTATAAAATACACTAACACATCTCTCAATAGTCAGAATGCCACAAATGTATATGCTTATGAACCAACCAATTACATTTAAACTAATAAATTTAAATTACCGAGGATCCTGATAACCACAATATTTGATCAATGCTAAGATATATTTATAAATTTAACATTTAATGGGATGCTATAATTATTATATGAAGTTGAAATCCATCAAAACATAATGATAAGATAAATTACAAGACAGGTATTATAAATTATTAATGAGTGACAAAGTGGACAAACTGATGAGTAGATACTCACATAGCATTATCGACTTTAAACAGAAAGGCCACTTCAAAGCTTGGCTAGATAATTCTAACATTTAATAAAAATTTAAAACATCAGAGTTTCTGATGTTTTAAAACATTCTGTCATTGCAAATAAATCATCATTTATAATTTTTTCAATATTTAATTTTCTGAAAATTCAGAATAGAAAAGCATGATGCTAATAAAATGGCATCTGTTTTGATCTATTTGTATGTTTAGTGAGTGTCTACTCTCTTATCCTGCTTTCCTGAGGACTTCTATCTAAGAAGTGGTGTCACCTAACAGGAATGGGGAAGCAATGAATCACAATGCATGTTTACAATCATGTTGGTCACTCTGATAATGGACAACGAAGTCTCCAAGAATTCATTTTAGTGCCAAAATCTAATGTAATACTTGTATTATTTGTTTATTTTCATAAGATTTTATACTGATGTCTTGCTTTGTTTCCAATGATTTATTTTAATGAGATATAATATGAATATGATAAAATGCACAGATAAGTCTATGGTTCAGTGAGTTTGAAAAAATGCATAACAGCCAATAACATACACCCTTACCAAGACAGAGAATTTCTATTGTTTCTTTATGCCCTGGGAGTAAAGAGGCCGGGTCATTAATACCAATAAGAAGTAACTCTCGGAAACCACATCACTCTCTTAGTACTGCTGAGAATTGAAGCAAGACTCAGGCATACACTCCTGAAAATCAAACTAAAGAAATGAAAATTCAGAATCAAGAAGTTGCTACTACTGATGCCAGAGCTGTCTCATAATACATTGGAAGCTGGATGAAGAGCCTTGAATGATGGCTACAGAAAATATTCAAATGTCTAAAACCTTGTTTACCACCAAAAAAGACAAAAATGATCAGATTATTGGCCTCTGCTTCATTTTTATCTTCCAAACCTCATGCACATGTTTCTAATTTGTGGAATTTATGTTTTCATCCAGAACCAAAGATACAAGGGAATATGAGAAGTAAAATGGTAGCTTTCCAACTTCTCTAAGAAGGGAAGGAGGAATGGAAATTGAGAAAGACAATCCACCATATCTACCTCACAGTTCATGAATGGCACTTCATATTAAACGTGAACAAGCAAACAAACAAAAATGCAAAATGCACATTTTCTAAAACTCATTAAAATTAAACTATTTTAATAATTGGAGTTCCAAAAAATAATTGAAAAATGTCCTACAATAAGGACTTAGAGATTTGGTTTTATATGTATTTAGTTTGCACTGGAGGAAACTATACTTCAATTAATAAATTTGTTGGACTTTGAATTTAGAATTATATTTCACAATTAGGCTTCTGACATACATTTCCATGTCTTGGTCTTTGCATCATTTTTACACATTTTATTCTTCATTACTGTTCTTTGGATCTGAGCATGGTTTATTATTTATTTATTTATTTATTTATTTATTTATTTATGTTGGTAGTTATTTAGTTATATTTAAGATACAAGACTATTTTTTCTGTGAAATCACAAAGTGAAAAAATACTGGGTTAAATTCAGCATATAGTCAAATCCACTTTCCAAATGATAATAGTTTCTGATATTTAATCAAAAATGACTTTTATGCAATTAAGTTCATTTAAAGTGTATAAAAATTATGTAATACTAGAGGCCCGGTGCATGAAATTCATGCACTCGGGAGGCTCCCTCAGCCTGGCCTGCGCCCTCTCCCAATCTGGGAACCATCAGTTGGACATTCTTAGCGCTGCTGTGGAGGCGGGAGAGGGTCCCACCACCACGACTGTGCTCGCCAGCCATGAGCCAGGCTTCAGGCTGAGCAGCGCTGCCCCTGTGAGAATGCACTGACCACCAGGGGGCAGCTCCTGTATTGAGCATCTGCCCTCTGGTGGTCAGTGCACATCATAGTGACCGGTCATTCCGCCATTCAGTCGATTTGCATATTAGCCTTTTATTATATAGGACATTTTACACTTGGGCCTTAAAATATTTTCTATATTAGTAGTTTTTTATATTGCATTTTGCAGAAATGAATAAAAAGATAATAAGGCTTATAAATAGTCAGAAATCAAATCTTACTCTGATGTTTTCAAATTAAGTTGTGGTGTGTGTGTGTGTGTGTGTGTGTGTGTGTGTGTATGTGTGTGTTGCACTAAACTACACTAGAAATGGTTCAGTTACTAAAGGTTTACATACTTGATTATTTTGGTATGCTTTAGTTGCATCTTCCAGCATGTATTCTCTTTACCTTAGATATTTTCTTCTCTTTGGTTCTAATCATAATACAAAATGTTTATTGAAAAAAAGTACAGACTTAAAAGTGACCTGGAATTAGGTTCCTAAGTAAAATCCACCCCTTCTGGGTAGTATGACTTTAGTCAAGTGTTTTCATCTCTCTCAGTTCTGCTTTTTCATTTGCTAAAAAGGATAATAGAGCCATTGTGAGAAGTGAATGACAGGGATAATGTCTGTAATTTACCTAAAACATTGTCTTGGAGTGAATGCTTCACCTGAAAGCTGTTCATATTAGTTATTAATTGAAATACTGCTATTCAAAGTTCATACAGTCTCATTTATATTAATTGGGTATCCACTTATCTCCTTACAAATTACTTGAGTAGTAAATATTTTCAGTTATTCATGAATTCCATTATTTAGCAAAGATATATTGCGGCATGCTTATACTACATACTACATATATAGCTGCCACATGTCTGAAATTTCATGTGTGACCGCAGGTGAAACCAACAGATGAACCACTCTGTTGTACCCAGACAAGAGCTTAGTTTTCATATCTGTCATATTGGAGAAACAATAGTACCTACTTCCTAAGTTGATCTTGGGTCAAATTTTGCAAAATGCTTTCATCAGTGTCTGGTATATAGCAAGTATTCTAGATTTGATTGTCAAATATATAAATTTAACAGAAAACACATGAGGAATTTAGGAAAAATGGGAAACTATTATCTCACATCAAGGACTGAGTGCATTTAAACCTAAGAGATAATTGAACACAGAAAATTAAAAGCCTCCAAGACTTCCTCTATTTCCCATCTCTGCTTTCTGGCATCATGTTCTCCCTACAGCTGGTTCCACCTAGCTATGGATAGGTTTGCCAGCATGATTTGCATATAAGAGAGAAATCTCAATGATGTAAAGAAACCATTTCCTGAGTATTCTTCTCATCATTTTAAGGTAATACAACAAAGCATTTTAGAAACCATGAATGATTAAAATATCAAATGTCAGTTCTCAGGGTTGACTAACCTTACATGTACAATGTATTTAAATAATCTTATTGCTTTGTAAGCAACATTAAATATTATATAACTAATATAGTTAAGTAAATTTTAATTATAAGCTTTGTATTGAATATAATAAAAACTAGAGGCTCAGTGCACAAAATTCATGCATGGGGGAGGGGGTCCCCTCAGCTCAGCCTGCACCCTCTCCAATCCAGGACCCCTCTCACAATATGGGACCACTGGCTCTTAACTGCTCAACTGCCTGCCTGCCTGATTATCCCTAACTGACCCCCCTGCTGGCCTGGTCACCCCCAACTGCACCCCCTGCCGGCCTGGCCACCCCTAACTGTCCCCCCGCTGGTGTGGTTGCCTCTTACTGCCCCCCTGCCAACCTGGTCACCCCCAACTGCCCCTCCCTGCTGGCCTGGTCATCCCCAGCTGCCCCCCCACTGGCCTGGTAACTCCTCACTGCCCCCCTCTGCTGGCCTGGTTGCTCCTCACTGCCCCCCCGCTGGCCTGGTCACCCCCAACTCCCCCCCTTTGTGGGCCTGGTTGCCCCTTACTGCCTCCTTGCCAGCCTGGTCACCCCTCACTGCCCCCCCCTGCTGGCCTGGTCACCCCCAACCCCCCCTCCCGCCCCAGCACGGGCCTGGTCACCCCATGAAGCTTGCTGCTCGGTCATTTGGTTGCCCTTCACTAACCCCCTGCCGGCCTAGTCACCCCACAGTCTGTTCATTCATCTGTTCAGTTGTGATGATCACTTAGGCTTTTATATATATAGATTAGTTTAATTCAGGTGCATAATCATAACATTTAAGATACTGGAATCAGATAATTTATAAATTAAGTTATAGGTATGTACAAGTATTGCAGGACAAAAATGATAAATAATTATGGCTTTATAGATATTAATTTAATTTAAATAGTTAAATTATTTAATTCTGAAAAATATTTACCATCTAATGATGTATTGGAAAAACATACATACATAAAAAAGAAGAAAATTACAGAGAACTACAATGATTAGATAAGCCAACATTATTAGTTACCAAAAGTGAAAAATTATATATAACAGTACACATCAGGAGACTGGTAAATTCAAAGAGACAGGCAACATCAGATGATAAGATTGTAGAGCAGCTGATGCTCTCATAAATTTCCAATGGAAGCATACAAGTAATTTAAAAAAACAATTTGGCACTTTCTTAAAACTATAAACCATGTTACTTCTAGTTATCTTTTACTTCTATCAAATAGAAGTAAAAATAGGGCCACAAAAAACTTTAGGTAAGAATTTTTGTAGTAGCTTTATTTATAATAGCTAAACCTGGGAATAACTAAAAATAGGTATCCATCAACAGAAGAATGGATAAACTGTAGCATATTAATGAAATATAATACTACTAGCAACAAAAAGCAAAAACTATTGATATATGCAATATATGAATTTATAGATATTGCTGAAAGCCATTTGGCAAGAAATAGAAGTAGAATATAAGAAAGCACAGACTATTAATTCTATTATAAGGAAGTTCTAGAGTAGGCAATATAGAACTATGATGTTACTTGTCCCCTAGGGCAGGATGCCGGTGTTGGTTAGAAGGGGACAATGGGCGGGGGGGCACTCTGTAATACTTTCAACAATGGACAAATGTAAATAAATAAATAAATAAATAAATAAATAAATGAAATATGATAGATCTGTGACAGTACCTGTTTAAAACTATCTGTGGAGACTGGTTTCCATTTCCTTGACTTGGCTGATATCAGAAGTGGATGCAAAAAAAAAAAATTCTCTAGAATGGGAATCTAGCCCTAGGTGGTTTGGCTCAGTGGAAAGAGCATAAGACTGGGGACTGAATGGTCCTGGGTTTGATTCCAGTCAAGGGCATATACCTCATTTGTGGGCTCAATCTTCAATCTTCAGCGCTGGTCAGGACATTTGCAAAAGCAAACAATTGATGTGTCTCTCTCACATCTCTCTCTCTCTCTCTCTCTCTCTCTCTCTCTCTCTCTCTCTTTCTCTCTCTCCCTACCACTCTTTCTAAAAATCAATAGAAAAATATCCTCAGGTGAGGATTAACAACAACAACAACAAATAATGGGAATCTAGGTTTTATTTTTTTACCTAGTCTGCTTGGACATGAATTTACCAGGTAGGTACAATTGGAGGATGGCAGCTGTACAGTCCATGAAAAGCAGTGGCAAAAAAAAGTACTAAGAAGACATGGATTCAGTGGATACCATGATTGCTCTAATGGAGTATTATGGGTGATGGGCCAGCTACTTCTGACAACACTAGGAAGCTCAAAGAAAAACAATTGCAAGTTCAGTGCTTTCAATTCACAGGTCCAGGTAGAGTTTTTCTATATTTAGTAGTATTAAGACTAGTGAAAGCAAAAATCAGATGTGTATGTTTACCCTATCATTGCATTAATAAATCTGTTGGTCTCTTGTGAAGGCTGGAACCTTGATTGGGAAAGAGTAGAGCTTGAGAATTAGAAAGGGTCATGTAGGTGGATTTATCTGGACATTCTGTGTATCCCTAGCCCCTGAAATTCTCCTGACTGCTATTCATGTTTTGGTGGAGGCCTTGTAATCATTCACATGAGATCATTGCTTTGGAGTAAAACATCAATTTTCCTGATTGCACCACTTCTGTCACCTCATAGCCTCTGGGCTCTAGGCAGATAGTAGATTCTGATAGCAGTTTGTGCCAGGGGACAAGTAAAAATAGGATCAAATTAAAGATACTAGATGATAAATATTACATTATTTTGGCCATTTATATTGGCAAAAACCTGAGTAATTCATGTGGAAATGTATTTTAAATGGGCCCAAAAGGGAAGGAAATAATAGATTAGATTAAAGCAACTTAATCAATATGGCTTGTTCAGTTTGCCCTGCCTGGCATGGTTCAGTTGGTTGAGTGTGTCCCATGCACCAAAAGGTCACCAGTCCCATTCCTGGTCAGCGCACATGCCCAGATTACAGGCTCAATCCCCAGTGGGGGATGTGCTGGAGGCAGCCAATCAACATTTTTGTTTGTTTTTTTCTTTATTTTTTCCTCTTGCTCTCTCCCTTCCTTTATCTCTCTAAATAAAATAACATTTAAAAAAATTGCTCAAGTTATAATTAAATATGGACATTAAAAAAAGGAGTAGTATTACATAAAATGTTGAAGGGTATTCTTTAAGAAGAGAAATAAGAAGAAAAAGAAGAAGAGATAAAAAATATGAACAATAAAATGCAATAAATACATATCTATCAACAATTGAATCTCAAAACTAAAATAAACAAACAAGAAAAGAATCTAATGAACAAAATAAAGTGATTAATAAAATAGAACCAAAAGCATAGAAACATGTAACAGACTAATGAATCTCAGCAGTAAGGAGTAGGGGGGGTGGTAAGAGGTTAACTAAAGATCTTATGTATATATATGCATTACCTATGGACATAGACAATAAAGTGGTGAAGGCCTGGGGTGGAGCAGGTATTGGGTGGAGGTGGAATATGGGAGGAAATAAAGGGACAATAAAGATTTTTTTTTAAATAATGTTATTAAATACATTAATAAAAGAGAGAGAGAGAGTAGCTCAGTTTGTTTGGTTGTTTGACTAAAACCAGTCTTACAGGTAGATCACACTAAATGAATATGACACCAGACATTTGTTGGTATAATTTACAGGTGTATCGGCTCCAAAACCATGCCGAGCTGTAATATCATTGTGTAGGGCTGATTATCCTCAGGTGATAGAGTTTTGTCCTGAGTCATTTTCAGGGTGGGGAATGTGAGCTGGAAGCCTGAAGTTTAAAATGTATGAATGTGACTAGGGCCAAATTGTTTGGACCAATCAGTGGGAAGTTAGCAGGGCATATATTAACCCCGAGACAAAGAACCTTTCCTGGCAACCCGCTTGGGTCCCCTCCCTGGAACACTGAGCTTTTCCATAGTTAAACTTTGCTTTTGCTCATCTCTTTTTCCCTGAACTCTTTATTTGATTTTAAGAGACAATGAACGTGGACCCAAACAGAAAATTCGTTTCACTATGACTTAGCAGGGCTAATGAGACTCAAAATTTCTGTAATGCATTAAGATGTACATGGAGTATGTCTCAAGTTCTCAAAGAAAATCATAATGTGGGCCTTTAGGGTTCAGAGAAAACCCTTTTGGGTTCCCGGGGAGACTAAACACCACTGGCCTACAAATGAGCATGCGAAATGAATGGACATTAAGTGATCCACCAAATCATATGTATGAGGAACATTTCTGTAACATCAAGTGGAAATTCTATATAGGAGAATGGCCTGAAATAACAATTTGCTGAATATAGTCCAGTGATGGCGAACCTTTTGAGCTCGGCGTGTCAGCATTTTGAAAAACCCTAACTTAACTCTGGTGCCATGTCACATATAGAAATTTTTTGATATTTGCAACCATAGTAAAACAAAGACTTATATTTTTGATATTTATTTTATTTATTTAAGTGCCATTTAACAAAGAAAAATCAACCAAAAAAATGAGTTCACGTGTCACCTCTGACACGCGTGTCATAGGTTCGCCATCACTGATAGTAGATCAAGCTCCCAGAGCACCTACTCCTGCTACACTGCCTCGAACCCTCAAGTCACCAGCATGGATCCGTGAGGAGTTTCTACCATCAGTTAACTGAGGAAGACAACACTGTAGTTTGCTTAGAAAGTGGTTCTGTATAAGTACCGCGCGCTAACCGATTGCGCCACTGGAGCTCCGAGAAAGTGGTTCTGCATAATGAGTTGGCACCAGCTGGAGTTGGAACACTACAGAATTAAAAATCTTGTTTATGAGAATGAATAACTGAATTTTCAGTGGAAGAGAAGCAATGGGCTGATGCACATGGATTTTATTGCTTTTACTCAGTGTCCCAGCTACCAGTAACATCCGGTCTTTTAGAACATTAGAATGGCCTTCTGACAAATGCAGAGTCCGGGTGCAAAGGAATGGAGATAAACATTACACTTTTTTCACATCTAGTAACCCACTGATAAACCATTTTTATAAGACTTTTTACATTGACAGCTTAGGAGGTTGTCTTTGTTTTGTGTTTTTGTTTCTTTTCAAGCAGCTTTATTAAGGTATAATAATAGACAAAGAATTGCACATATTTAATATGTATAATTTGATGAGTTTGGACCCAGTTAAACACCTATAATACCATCACAACAATCAAGGTAATGGACATATCCAACACTGCTCACAGTTTCCTTGTGTACATGTATGCGTGTGTGTGTGTGTGTGTGTGTGTGTGTGTGTGTGTGAAAGTATAACAAATAACCGAGCAGCAGGCTGCATGGGGCTACCAGGCAGGCAGGGGGGGTCAGTGAGGGGCGACCAAATGACCAAACAGCAGGCTGCGTGGGGTGACCAGGCCCGCAGCGGGGGCACTTAGGGGAGACTAGGTAGGCAGGCAGGCATGTGAGTAGTTAGGAGCCAGAGGTCCAGGATTGTGAGAGGAATGTCTGATCTGGGATCAGGCCTAAGCTGGCAGTTGGACATCCCCCAAGGGGTCCCAGATTGGAAAGGGTGCAGGCTGGGCTGAGGGAACCCCCACCCATGCATGAATTTCATGCACCAGGGCTCTAATAAATATATATACATATATATATATATATATATATATATATATATATATATATATATATATATATATATATATGTTGTTGGTAGTGAATGTGAACATCAAGTGCATGGTTTACAGGGTATAAAGGTTGTATTAGATAATGACAAGTGTATTGAGGACAAATGAGCAACACCAATCTGTTGCTGAAATCCTCTGGCCTTTTTCAGTGAGAGTCTGCTTTGGTAGCAGAAAGACCCCTTCAGTCTTATGTTCTGATCCTTTTCCTTTAGCTGTGAGGCTAGAACACACACTTATATCATTTGCCTCAGAAATAGGATGTATTTTTTAATTTTATGTTTTTATAATTTACATTTAATATTATTTTGTATTACTATGTATACCAATGGGTCAATTTTCTGTTGCTTAAAGAAACATTTTTGAAATTTCAACCAAAAACTTATTACTTCTGCCCTTGTGAAGATTTTATATACTCAGGAAGTAAAGAAATGTTTCCTGATTAAAATTTTGACCCATGACTTAAAAGTTAAATGTGCTCATTTTGAAGAATATGAAAGAAAAAAATATATACATATAAGCAAAGAAATTGAAATCACTCAAAATTTTACTATCAAAGCATACCAAGAGATACTTAATCACTACTGAGAATATTTTGTATAAAATATTCACATCATTTTAAGTATACTTTTAATATTGTCAACAAAAATTAGAGTCTACTTTAAATGCTGGTAAGTGCCATAGTACTTCAAAAAGACTGGTGGTCTCTCTGCTTTTAGTTTAGGAAGCTTATATGAAATATGTCAGTTAAAATTTTTATATTTAAAAGGATAATATGCAAATCGACCAAACGGCAGAACAACTGGTCACTATGATGTGCACTGACCAGCAGGGGGCAGACACTCAACGCAGGAGCTTCCCCCTGGTTGTCAGTGCGCTCCCACAGGAGGAGCTCCGCTCAGCCAGAAGCCGGGCTTACAGCTGGCCAGTGCAGCGGCAGTGGAGGGAGCCTCTTCCGCCTCCATGGCAGTGCTAAGGATGTCCAACTGACATCCCCCAAGAGCTCCCAGACTGCAAGAGGGTACAGGCCGGGCTGAGGGACCCCCCTCCCCCAAGTGCAGAATTTCATGCACCAGGCCTCTGGTGTTGTTATAAGAGTTTAGAACATAAAAAATTCCTTTGACTCTATTTACTTTTCTTTTTTTATTCTCTCCTTACTGGTCAACACATTTGCTTTTTTTTCTTATTCTTTTCTTTTGCTTCATTCATGAATAAAGTTATTTCCCTTTTTTATTCTCTCCTGTCATTACAAGAAACTTTATATCTCTATTTTCATATATTTTCTTTCTTCCTTAGCTGACACAGCTTATGTCTTTTATCACATTTTTGAGTCTCTATGGAGCCACAAGAAACTGAACCAGCTACAAATCTTCCATATACAGAGTAAAAATAATATATGACACTTTTTGTCTTCCAAATAAATCAATGTCGGGATTAGAATTTATGTAGAGCATTTCTAGAATAATGATAATAAAACTCCACACATTGCCACAGTTTCATGTATCAATAGTAAAGAATTTCTAGATAGAGAATAACATAAGCAAGGAATTCTACTTTTTTCTTTGTTCTCAGCACTCAACTTAAGTACTGAAAACACACAACCACATTATTAAACCTATTACATAAACAAGTAATGTTCTATTAATTTATTTTCAAAATTTTAGAACTACAAAACTTATACCACCTCACATTTGCCTCAAACATTCGTACAATATTGACAATTTAACATATTTATTAAATAAAACAAACAACCTGGCACCCTAGGTCTGTCTCCTCTCCCTCTCTCACAGGCACTGCCCCCCCACCAGCCTCTCACTCAACCCCACCCATCTATGCAAGCACACCCACCTCCCTTGAGCACACCCTAATGGGAGCAGGGGTGGGATTTAGGCGAATGGGGGTGAGGGGTGTTGGAGGAGTGGGATGGGGGTATGGAGGATGGGATAGGGGGAGGGGAGAGTCATAGAGCTCTGAGACAGGGGACCACCATGTCTGCTCTTGGGAGAAGGGGGCAAGGACCAGCCTGGGTACCCCAATATAGTATAGCAAATGTTATTTATATATTTCTGCATTTCCTGTTCGAAGTTTATTTTTAAATGGAAAGGCAATGAAAATGTCACATATATCCACATTCTTTAAAAGAAAAAAAATGTCCCCAATGTGTGAGCTGGAGTTAATACACAAGAAAGCGCCATTAGCATATTGTATGTGTTATATATACAAAGAGAGGGTGTGGGGCATGGTTACAATGTTTTGGCCAGGTTCAAGCCTCGGACTAATGAAAGGACAGGGTCCTCTCATTGCCACGTGCAAGTCCCAGCTGGAGGGCAGGGCCCTCCCAGCACAATCATAGCCAACGGCTGTGGTTGTAAGTTTGAACCTATGGTCCAAACACATAGCCCCACGTGCCTTGTGATAGAGTTTGGGTGCATGTAGTTAAGTGAGGTTGAAACTCACGAGAATGCTGTAAACAACTTGATCACGCCCCTACTTTGCCTCGTGGCATCTGCTCTAAAATAAAGACACGGCTTGTGGGCGCTGTCGTTGTCTCCTCATCAGGGAGGCAGCATCCCACCGAGACCCAGCTATTATTCTCTTGTCTGTCTTTCCTTAATCCTTTCACCCCCCCACTCAGGATCACCCTTGGTCGTGCTGGCGTGGCACACGAGGGGAAAGGGGACTCTATTTTTTATGAATCTTAAGATGATTAGTATATTCGTTTGCTAGTGCTATCCTAACAAAATACCACACAGTGGGAGGCTTAAACAACAGAAATTTATTTTCTCACATTTCTGGAAGTTGGAAGTTTAAGATCATATTCCCGGTGTCTCTTCCTCTTCCTATAAAGCAGTGGTTCTCAACCTTCTGGCCCTTTAAATACAGTTCCTCATGTTGTGACCCAACCATAAAATTATTTTCGTTGCTACTTCATAACTGTAATGTTGCTACTGTTATGAATCATAATGTAAATATCTGATATGCAGGATGGTCTTAGGCGACCCCAGTGAAAGGGTCGTTTGACCGCCAAAGGGGTCACGACCCACAGGTTGAGAACCGTTGATATAAAGGCTGTCACTCCTATTGGATTTGGGTCAACCTTTAGGATCTTATTTAATCTTAAATAAAGGTCCAGTCTCCAAAGAGTCACATTGGAAATAAGGGCTCTGTTGGGAAAGGCAGACCATGAGCAACCACACAGCCAAATAAGAAAGTGCCTTCAACCTTCAAGACTTCCTTACTAAGAGCTAAAGAGCCTACACAGCCTGTTTCAGGCTGATCACCTTGTGTAGAAATATCTTTCCATATTTCAGATTCAATATGCACCCCTTTGTTCTGCTTCATCTGGCTCACCCACAGCATTTAGTATTTGTGACTTCAAGGGGATGGGGAAAGGGTGTCTTTCAACTGAATCATAAGAGGAATGCTCATAGGGCAATTGCCTTATCTCAGCTGCCCAAAAGAACTGCTAACCGTGGGGACCAACACATACTATTGGTATTGATTTTACTCTGTCTCTTCTCAGTGTGAGTGTAATGTTCCATCCATTGTTTGACTGTGTCTTATTTTCCTTGATAACTCTGATACCAAGATGCAGTGGACAGAAGTGTTTGAACTTCTATTAGCCTGGTGGCCACCATTGTAATGATCTTTGTTATCCTCCATGTAGTTGGAGTCCTCCTCTGACATTTATAACTAATGCATGTCGCTTCTGCCCAACAGGCTTCCACATGTGAATTGTGGGGGAGATCCAATGCAGTCTACAACATGTTTAAAATGAGTTGGAGGAAAGCAGTACTTACTCGGTTTCAGGCACTATTTTGTGTTAAACAAATATTAACATATTGAATCCTTAGAACAGCTTTAGAGGGTGGATACTGTTATCATCTCCATGGAAACCAAAATAAAAAAGTTTTAGTAATTTGTCTAAGGTCACACATAGCAACACTGAAGAATTAGGTTGTCTAGCTTCAGGGTTCTTGCTCTCACCTTATGTAATTCTGTTTATCTAATTCAAGGACATGAGGACTAATTTTCTTGAATATTATCAGAAAAATAAAAGTTATACAATTTCTTATGCATATGATGACATTGTTAGTAAAAATTCACAAATTAGTTTATTTTTTCTGCTTATATTATTGAGTTACAAGGTATTTGCTAGGTATTTGGGGTATAATAATAGTATGCAAAGAAAAGACCAAGTCTTTGCTCATGAGCTTAACCTCTAAGTGGGAAAAAATTATAACAAATAATGGCAAAATTACAATTGTAAAAACTAAAAATAAAGAATCACGAAATTACCACCAATTCTCAAAATAACCTCTGAAAAGGGTAATTAAAACCTATTTAAATAAAAGGATTTCTTCAAAACATTTTATTGGAATAAAAAAATACATTTGACAAAGACTGAAAAGGAAAGTATATGCTAAGACAAAAGAAAGAAACACTTTCTAATGTTTAATTATCAAAGTTAGGTTATCAAGAATAGGGAAATACATATGAAAACATTAGAATAACAATTAACCGAATAAACAGAATAATGGGCATGAGAAGAATTAAGAGGACTTAAAATTTAAAGTAAAATCATTTAAGAGTCCTCAAAGCTAGCAGAGTATGGGTAACTGCTCAGGCACTTGATATGCTGAAATAGCTCCAATTTAGAAAAAGGATAAAAAAGTTCTTGTCCATTCAAAGTTAGTAAATGATATAAATGGGAAAATAATAAGAGTCAAGATCTTAAATTTTAAAATGAAAGTCATGTACAAGTTTAGACTAACAAAATGGAAAGTTGTACATGTGCTCAAAAGTTTAGAAATGACTTTTAACAAGTCCTTATCTCTTCAGAACATGGCTTAATCAAAACCTTTACCTTTTTTATTTCTCAGATTCTTCATGTGTAAATTGTGACCTATTGTCTTTCATTACATTTCACTTCCCTTGAAAATTTAAAAGAAGGATTATACATATAGAACGGTCCTTTTAATTCTGTGGAAAATTGTTAAACTTAAGTTCTATGAACGAGGCATCTTCTTGCTTGCAACTGTATCTCTAGTACCTATCATTAATCTGCAAGTAATGTTTTGGATGATCTAGAGCTTCCATATTATAGTGTTGTACAATAAATGACTCATTTCATTTAGTCACAGTAATTTATGAACTCAAGTAAAATTCATCATATGATTTTATGGGATCATACATTTACTACATGGTATATTGCTAAAAAACTATGATAAACATGTAGCAAAATGGGAATGATTAAAATATAATGCCAAGCTATTTTCTTTCATAAATCAATTTCTTATTAGGAGATTAAAAACTTATTGAAATTCTCCGTAAAATAAATTAATCTGTGATGTCATAACACTTGTAGGACTTAATACTTTTGAGCTGTGTCAAAACTGAAAGACAGTTCAACAAATGACCAGAATATCAGCATCACAGATTCCTAAAGCCCCAGAGCCACTGCTGCATTATCATTCTGAGAAGGGCAACCGTCTCTTTAGATTTGAGCTCAGTATCATCCTGTACCTAGATTGGCTTTACACTAGGATCTCTCTCAGGGCTTGCTTATTTAAATTGACAGATTAATCTCCCCACGGATTACACGAGTCTCATGGTCTGTAAATACATGTGATTTTCCCCATCTTGTGTTCATTCACATCAATAAAGAATAATTCCAAATGCTGTTTGTTCCTGAGAGAAGAGAAAACAACAAAAGGGCTATTTACTCCTATAAGAGAATCAGTTTTACCTTGATATATGCAGTGAAAGTGTGAATCCAGCAAGGGAGATTTTTCTAGATGGGAAAAATCTAACTAGTGCAATTGCATTTTAATAACTAATTTACACGTAACCAGGTTTGAACCCCTTAGAAATTTGAGCTATTTTATGTGGTAATATTTAAAACATTTTTTTCCTGCACAGCTATATACCTTTATGTCTTGGGGTGAGCTTTTATAAAACATACAAAAAATATTGAAGGCAAGCCAGAGACAGAGATGGAGTTGATTAAAATAGATGGAAAATAAATAAAATAAAGTTTAGTCTCTCAGTAAAACTTATAGCACAGGAAAAAAAAGAAAGCAAAAAATCTGCACTGCTGTAAAAATCTGTCTTTACACTGCATGTGTGTAAAGGCTGCATGGGAATATGTGGTGACCAGAAGAATAGAGGTGGGGTCAAGATGGTGAAGTAGGAAATCCTGAGATCAACTCCTTTCATGGCCACAAAACTACAACTAAATGTAGAGTAATCATTGCTGAGAATGCAAAGACTAGCTGGGCAGAATTTCTACTACTAAGGATATGAAGAAGAAGCCACATGAGATGAGTAAGAGGGGCAGAGAGGTGGTCTGGTAAGGACCCATACCCCTGCGGTGGCAATTCATGAGTGGGAGGGAAATTACAACCACAGTGGTCCCCCTGAAGAGTGAAGGGTGGGAGCTGCATACTGAGCCCCCCAGCCAAAAAGACTACCCTGGATAGAGGATCCCCCATTAATATCTGGCTTTGAAAACCAGGAAGATGTGAGCCTGAGAAAGGGAAATGCTATAGGAAAACCACCCTCCTCGTTTAAAGGTTCTACACCAGAACTCTCTGAGATTCAGCACAGGGGCGGCAGTTTGAAAAGCACCTGTGTCACATGGGAAGGGATTGTATTGACTAGTTTTAGAGTGAGTGCGGGAGGGGCGGAGATCGGTGGAAACTCTCCAGGGACAAAAGCACTAAAGGATCCATTATTTTTCTTTGTCAGTGTTATTGTGCTCTCCATCCAAATGGCAGATCTGGTGTAGGTGGACATCAATTCTGACTCCTCCATGAACCTGGCTAATGCTGTTCACTCTGCCCCAGGATTTCCTTGAGGTCCTGCCCCTCTGAACCTGCCTGCCAAGGCCAGAGCCCCTCCCAATGGAGCCCCCCCCCCATCCCCACCACAGACACACCTGGTGGCCAGCATTGGCTGGTACCAAAGAAACTCCTACTCCAAAGATCAGCCCTTACATACCAGATTGGCCTATTCTTTTCAACTATTCAAAAAAATTGAAGAGAAAGAATTGCTTCCAAACCCATTCTATCAGATCATCACTGCC
This sequence comes from Myotis lucifugus, assembly GCF_000147115.1. Taxonomy (NCBI): domain Eukaryota; kingdom Metazoa; phylum Chordata; class Mammalia; order Chiroptera; family Vespertilionidae; genus Myotis; species Myotis lucifugus. Next base: position 532,697 of record NW_005871402.1, on the reverse strand, counting down.
CTGATACTAAATCCAAATACATGATTTAAAAATATCCCTGATTAACATGAATGGAAAATTATCAACAAAATGTTAGCAAACTCTATTTAGCAATACATGAAAGGATCATACAGCATGATCAAGGGAGATTTATACCAGGGATGCATAAGTTGCTTAATAGCCACAAATCAATCAATGTAATATAACACATTAACCCAACAAAATATAAAAATTATATTATCACCTCAGATGTAGAAAAAGCATTTGACAAAATGCAATACTATTTATGGTTCAAAAAAATCTCAAAAAAAGGAATATAGGAAATATATCTCAAAATAATAAAGGCCATTTTGGACAAACCCACAGCTAACATTGTAACCAGAATCCAGATTCTGCTGTCCAAAGAAGGTCAACTCATCAGACAGGTTCTGGTAAAAGTTTATCTGGGTGCTGACATCTCAAGAAGATTGAGGACTCTTCCCAGTCCTCGAAAACTCATCTTAAGGTCTTAGTGCAAGTATAGGTTTTTATGAGGAGAGAGAGGGAAAGCGGAACAAAAATATTGGGTGAGGGACTGTAGTCATGCCAGCAGTATCCTTGCTGGTCCCAATATGGATTTTCATGGTCAGCATCTTTGAGTTGGCCATCTGGTTTTTAGTTTTTGTTTTATCAGTGAATTCCTATGTCTGGGCAATCAGCATTAGCCAGAGTCTTGAAGGACAGGCTGCTACTTAGTTTCCACCAGAACAGAAATTTCTGGATTGTGAAGTATACTAAAAACTTATTTAACATATTTTGAGAGAAAAATCAGTTTAGAGTATAAGCATAGCATATTCATTCCCCATAACAACAGTGAAAAGCTTTTCCCCTAGGAACAAGAAAAAGATAACCACTCTCACCGCTTTTATTTAATACTGGGGACCCAGTGCACAAATTTGTGCACCTTGAAAGGAACTGTGGGCCACGAGCCCCCACCTGGCCTCTCCTGCCATGGCCCCCAGTCTCCTCTATGCTGGCAGCCTTGCTCCCGCTGCTGCTGCTCCCATGCACTGACAGCACCAGCCCCATTTGCTCCCATTGACAGTGCAGAGCGATTGGGGCCAGTGCCAGCAGCAGGTGCAAGCGGGGCCAGCATCGTCAGTGGGTGCAAGTGGCGGCTGCTGCCCCAATCGTCCCTCAGGAGCAAGGGGAGGTGGAGAGGCCCTCAGGGGCGATTGGGGCCAGCAGCCACCACTCGCATCCACTGACAGCTCAAAGTGATCGGGACCGGCAGTGGGTGCCAGCCGCGGGTGCAATCGGCAGCTCCAGCACCAGCAGCAGGTGCGAGCAGGGCTGGCAGCAGGTGTGAGCACTGGGTAGGACTGCAGCATGTGGGAGCAAAGAATTTTCAGTAACTGCCAGAGGTTCGCCCCAATGACAGTGACTGGAGCCCCATCTTGGTCCGGCACCCCTAGTCACTTGTTCCACCATCCCACCACGGCCAACACCCGCCATGTTGCACGCATGCCCCCTGATGGTCAGTGCACATCATAGCAATCAGTTGCTCGGATGTTCGGTTGTTCTGGTTGTTCCTCTGTTCAGTCTATTTGCATATTAGCCTTTTATTGTATAGGATATTATTGAAAGTCCTAGCCAAAGCCCTAACCGGTTTGGCTCAGTGGATAGAGCGTTGGCCTGCGGACTGAAGGGTCCTGGGTTCAATTCCAGTCAAGGGCATGTACCTTGGTTGTGGGCACATCCCCAGTAGGGGGTGTGCAGGAGGCAGCTGATCGATGTTTCTCTCTCACCGATGTTTCTAACTCTCTGTCCCTCTCCCTTCCTCTTTCCTCTCTGTAAAAAAAAAATCAATAAAATATATTTTTAAAAAAAGACTTTTCCCCTTTAAAAAAAAAGAAATCCTAGCCAAAGCAACCAAACAAGAAAAAGAAACAAAGAAAGAAATAAAATTGTCACTATTTGCAGATGACATGATACAATAAATAGAAAACCTCAAAGACTACACACACACACACACACACACAAATTAAACAAATTAATTAATTTAATAACATTCTAGGACAAAATATTAATATGCAAAAATCAGTAGAATTTTATACACTAATAACAGACTATCAGAAACAAACATTAATAAAACAATCTCAATATAATTGCATAAAAAAACCATGCCTGGGAAAAATTTAACCATGGAAGCAAAAGTCATGTACTCTGAAAGCTATAATCCTATATAATAAAAGGCTAATATGCAAATTGTCCCCCCAGGTTGGAGTTTGACCGACCGGGAGTTAGACATTCGCTGACCACCAGGGGGCGACGCAAAACATAGCAGGCGTCGGCGACGCAGCGCTGGCAGCAGGTGACAGTGGAGGCGCTGCTGGCCCTATGCATTTAGTCCATTTACATTTAGGTTTATTATTGATAGGTACTTAATTATTGCCATTTTAATTCTGTATGGCTAGGTTTCTCCCTCTGTTTCTTCTTATTACAGCAATCCCTTTAGCATTATTTTTAATGCTGGCTTGGTGGTGATGTACTCCTTTAGCCTTTTTTTGTCAGGGAAGTTCTTTATTTGACCATCTATTTTGAATGATAGCCTTGCTGGATATAGTAATCTTGGTTTCAGATCCTTGCTTTCTGTTACCTTGCATACTTCATGCCATTCCCTTCTGGCCTGTAGAGTTTTGATGAGAAATCAGGTGTCAGCCTTATGGGAATTCCTTTGTAGGTACAGTTTTCTTTTCTCTTGCTGCCTGTAAGATTCTCTCTTTGTCTTTATTTTTTGGCATTTTAATTATGATGGTCTGTTTGGGTTATTCTTGTTTGGGGTTCTCTGTGCCTCCTGAACTTGTGTGACATTTTTCTTTACCAGGTTAGGGAAGTTTTCTGCCATTATTTCTTCAAACACATTCTCTGTCCCTTTCTCCCTTTCTGCCTCTTCTGGCACACATGCTATTCTAATATTGTTACATTTCACATTGTCCCTCAGCTCCCGTAAGCTGTCCTCCTGTTTTTTTTTTAATTTTTTTTTTCTTTTTGGTTCTCTGATTGAGTGATATTTCAACTCTGTCTTCTAATTCACTGATTCAATCATCATCTTCCCCTAATTGTATTCCTTCCAATGTGTTCTTTATTTGTGTTGTCATTCTTTATCTCAGACTGTTCTTTTTTCATAGTTACTATGTCTTTTTTCATGCTGTTGAGCATCTTTACCATCATTACTCTGAACTCTGTTTCAGATAAATTTCTTATCTCTGCTTCATTTATCTCTTCTTCCAGAGAATTCTCTAGTTTTTTTCATTTGAGTATTGTTTCTTTGTCTCCTCATTTTGGCTGTTAGTTTGGGTTTGTGACCATGTATTAGGTAGATCCTCTATACCAAGGATGACAAACTAGCAGCCTGCAGGCCACATGCCGCCCACAATGAAGATTTTTGCGGCCCAGCCAATATAACGGTATGTAAGAAAAGTTTTAATAAAATTTTGTAACTTAATTTTTACAATATCTTGTTATACATAATTACTAATAACGAACTACAATGTTTGCTATAACTGATTACTATAATTGCATTGCATTCACTTTTCTTATGCGCCTTATGTGCAGGTGAGCCATTTCTCTCCACTAATACTAGCAGTGAATATTTTAGCAGTCAATTGCCACATCATTAGTCTTGGACTGACTTGTTTGGTGTGTGCAACAGGAAATATTTCGTTTTTGGAGAACAAGTAAAATAGGTTTATTTGCAATACACTTATTAATCTGTGCAGTTATTCAGTGTCTGGTAAGTTAATGTTCAAGACAAAATATTAATTTTTATTAAAATGTTATATTATTTTATGTTAACAATTATTTATTTCAGCCCTTTGTATTCAGCATGTCTCTATTGAAATAAGCTTAAGTTTCTATGAAAATTGAAACTTTTGTGTGTTTTTTTTATTTTTAAACCTTGTTTATTTGGCCTATGTTAGCCTTTGAGTTTGACATGCTTGCTCTACACCTCTCAATCTCTAGTTCAGGTCAGTGTTTAAGGCTGTTTCTGAATAATTATATTAGGCAAAGACTCAGAGCCTCCAGAGATCACCTCTGCCTACAGACTGATAGGATTCTGATTTCAATTTCCCCCCAGTAAATCGTCCTTAGGTGTGACTAGAGTTTTTTTGACAGGATGGGGCAGTTGCTTCTGCCTGGAGGCTAATTATTATTTTTAATTTCTTATGTGCCCTCAGGGCAAGGTGTTTTCCAATAGGATTTGTCTTAAGTGGCCCCAGGCAAGGTAAATGTCTCTGTGGGAAAGATGTTCTCTGTTGCTTGAGGGAATGACTCAGCCCAGGAAACTTGGGGTGTCTGCCTTCTGAGCTCTATCCCCTGAGTCCCCAGTCCTGGGTTCTGCTCTTACAGCTCCAGGCCACTTCACCCTCCCTCTGCCAGAGTACAAAGTGGGTGGCTCCACAGGGAGTTCAGTGTGTTGGCCCTTTAAGAGGGTGCCTGAATTTTCAGCTATCACCCCATTGCTTTTCACAGCCAGATGTTATGTGGGTACCCTTCTCTGATTTGGTGCTCTCTGCTGGGGGGCCCAGCTTGGGGATTAGATCCCAAAGTTCTCTGTGGAAACCTCCCCACAGCTGAGATATCTCTCCAGGACTTCAGTTGCTGTCTGTGGGTGCCTGACCAGCCCTCTCGTGTCTCTGCCCCTCCTAGCAGTCTCTATGTGGTCTCCACTTTCGGTCCTCGGGTATCAGGGTTCTCTCCTTTGAGTTTCCCATTGATTATTCAGGAAGTTTTTCTGCATTTTAGTTGTAATTTCATTTGTTTCTGGGAGCATGTCCATGCAGCATCCACTTATTCTGCTACCATATTTAATTCTCCAAGTTGCTTTGATATTTAACTGAAAACTTTAGTTCAAAAATGCCACATCATTAAAGGGCACTGTGTTTAAGAGCTATTAACTTTGTTCAAACTCTTAGGACACATTAAAATTACTTTATTTTAGTTTTAGTTTTCTTTGGTGTATAATAAAAATAAAATTACCTGTATTTTATGGGCTGTCATTGAGACTAAATTAAAAATAAAATGTGTAAGATGATATCACAATATCTGACATAGGGGCATTTGGCTATATCTATTAAAAGAAGGCTCTATCCTGTTACCTAGGAGTTCAGCCTAAAGAAACTCTTTGAAAATAAGATAATACATTAAGTAAAGGAGAGTAATCATATTATTTGGAATAACTAATCATGGCAAAAACTTAAATATACTTTAATATGTATTAAATTATGGTCCAATTGGTTATAGCTATAGATAACAGAAAGACTTTCTATTTTTTTAACACATATTTTAAATGGTTTTGATATATACATCCATTTTCTGCTTTCTATACTTTTCCTTTTTAATTTTTATTGAATTTATTGGGGTGGAACTGCTTAATAAAATTATATAGGCTTCAGGTGTACAATTCTATAATATATCATCTGTATATTATATTGTTCATCACCCAAAAGAAAGGCTTTCTAATTCTGTGGGTTTAATTTATGGTTAATGAATGGTTAGATTATGGTACAATCTTAATAAAGTACCATGCATTAGTAAGAAAGAGAGATCTGTATATGCTAATATAGGAATATCTCTTATATGTAATCAAAACTAGTGAAGCATGGAACTCTGGCCACCATCACATGTAGTTTTCCAAATCGTACACTGTACAGCTTTAGCGAACTCCAGATAAGGTGAGTTGCTCCCCCTGGAGTTCTGATCTGTGTAAATAAAATATACTTTTAATGAACATATTGGATGTAGCAGATAACCAAAAATTACCAAAGAACTGGTGGCTTAAAATAACGTAAACTTATCATTACTTTATAATTCTAGAAGTGAGAATTGCAAATGGGTCTCATTGGGTTAAAATAAAGTTATCAGTAGGGCTGTATTTTCTGGAGGTTCTTTTCTGGAAAAGATCATTTCCTTTTTCTTTTCCAGCTTTTAGAATCCAGCTATATATATTTTTTGGCTTGTAGCTTTCTTCCTTCAGATCAAAGCTAGCAAAATTGATAGCACCCAAATAATGAACAATGCTTTCATTACCTCAAGGTCAGCTGATTAACACCCTTAATTGCATCTCTAAATTAATTCCTATTTCCATGTGCCTTAACATGATCACAGGTTCTGGAAATTAAGACATTAGTATCATTGGAAGGACTTTATTTTGTCTACTATAGATCTTGGTACTAAATTAAATAAGAAAGTATTATTAATGGGCTCGATGTATGAAATTCGTGCAAGAGTTGGCCTTCGAAGCTCGCTTCCTTGATGCCTCCCTCGCAGCTGCCGGTGGCTGTCTGGATCCCTCCCTTGCAGCCATGGCAGCTTCAGCCCCAGCTTCATCCTGGAAAGATGTCCAGTCTAATTAGCATATTACACTTTCATTATTATAGATGCTTTGGGGGAGAGAATATTTTCATTTTATAACTATATTTTTCAACTTTCTGTACAGTTTAAATATTTTTATCATGTACAAGCATGTTTTATAAAAGTAAAATTTAAATGTAATTCTTTTGCATTGGCTGATTTTAAATGTCCAATTATGTATAAGAAAACTATTTTCTTTATGTATATTACTTCCCCATCTTCAACTAGGACATGAGTGACAAGAGGTAATAGCTGATTGAAGTTTTCTTATGGGCATTTCCTGAGTGTGTGAGCACTATATTTATAAATCTAGTTAATAGTGACAAATATGATGAGGTATTGGCATAGAAATGCATCAGAATGTTGCTTTAACATTCAGGTTTTTAATTCAGAGAAATTTCATTTTGTGTATGATGTGAGTTAGGATCTAATTCTTTCTTTTATCTCTAATATAAAGGCTAGTTATTCCTAGTTTTTTTAAAAAAATTGCTTCTTGTTTTGTTTTAGATAGTAGAGCTTTGCATAGTGATTTGAAATGTCATCCTTATAATATAATAATAACTGTCTTTATCACAAAGTATCAATATCTGAATTCTCTGCTTTGATTGTACATTCTACTTTTACCCTTGAGTAAATATACAATGATTTGTTTTCTTTGCTTAGTCATAAGAGTTGCTATGGCAATTGTTCCTCCTTATTCTTCTATGTAAAATACTGCATTAGCTATTTTTGAAATTTTATAGTTTTATATGTTGAATTTTTCCATATTACATGAAAAACTATGTATTTTAATTATTATTATATTATTTAGATATACATATTGAGAATTCACTTCTTTGTGATATTGTTCAAATGTATACTAACATGGTATGTTATTCCAACTATATAAATCTCTATTTATCTAATGCATTTTTCCCCAAAATGGTATTATAAAATGTTTCTTATGTGTATCTGTAAGTGCTTTAGAATGTTATAATTGAGAATTATATCTTCTAATGGTGGGAAGTAATGGTAAAGTAGTTTCTGCCATCTATTTTCTCCTCTTTCAGTGGCTAAAGTAAATGCAGTGACATGGTTTAGAAGGCAGAAATGAGGCTGAAGCTAATATGTCTTAAGTTTTTGTTCTTATTTGGCTTGAAGTGTGTGAGATGTGCGGCTTTTCTGTAGCAACATTTTATTGCATATCCTCCGTGTTTATAGGTGTTGAGAGGCAGGTTGGCTCTTCATGTTTCAGTGTCCATTCCCCAGTTTCATGAGTGTTGAGATCTCTTATGAAAATGCCAGGAAAACTCAATCCACATATTCCTGGGTATCAAGAGCATTCATAATAGCAACAGTGGCAGGGGTGTGCTTTTGTTCTCATTAGTTCTAGTAAAGGCCTCTGATGTGGGAGCACCAATGTCAGTTTGGGGAGAACTTTCTGTAGATCTGGCCTAGACACCATTTCTCCAACCTATTTCACACTCAGTGAGCATTAATTTTCTATGCTGAATAAGCTTTATTTTGTCAAAATACACGAAGTATTTTCTGTCTAAATAATAACTGCTTTGATATTTGGTATTGGAGGTAGTTTCAGAACATAATGTTGGAAAACTAACAAAACTGTAAAAACTATTGGATTTAAAGGCAGGCATAATCACGTGGCCAAAGGAAAATGGGACCCTTGTAATCTACGTCACACTATGATAAAATATAGTCAATTATTTTTTTATTTTTTAATGTGTATTTATTTATTTATTTATTTATTTTTATAGAGAGAGAGGAGAAAGGAGAGGAGGAGAGAGATAGAAACATCCATGAGAGAGAAACATTGATTAGCTGCCTCTTGCACACCCTGCCATTGGGGATCAAGCCTACAACCTGGGCACCACAACCTGGGCATGTGCCCTGACCAGGAATCATGAGCTCTTGGTACATGGGAAGATGCTCATTCCAGTGAGCTACCAGCATGGCAATGTAGTCAATTATTGAGTGCTTAAATTCACCTGGAATGAGGCACACCTTGAAGGCAAGACTCTGGCAATGTTGATGGTTGCTGTGATTAACTTTTATGGAGAAGAGGAGTAAATAAAGTTATGTTAGGGAGACTGGCTAATTCTCATTATTCTTGAGACTATTCAAAAGCAGAATAATACGTTATTTTATGTAAGTTTTGGGATAAGTGAAGAAAAACTCTTCATATATTTGTATCAACTTGAGATGAGTCGTGAAAGATAGGAAGACATTAACTAATTGAGGAGAAGAACAATCCAGACATGAGAACATCCAATGATTAATAAATTAATCTAGCCTTGGCCTGGTAGCTCAGTTGGTTAGAGCATCATCCTGATACACCAAGGCTGCAGGTTTGATCTCAGGTCAGGGCACATACAAAAAGCAACCATTTAATGGGTGGGACAACAAATTGATTTCTCTCTCTCTCTCTCACTCTCTCTCTCTCTCTCGCTCACTCTCTCCCCTCCCTTCTTATCTCTTTAAAAAATCAATAAATAAACATTTAAAAAAAAGAAATCAATCTACTTCACACAATGTTGTAAAGATTTAATTAAATAGTATTAAATTACATTTTTTAATATCCTGGAAGCTTTCAATAAATATTTGTGACATTTATTTCTTTACTTTTTGAGACTAACTTATTTTATACACATTTATCCAGCAAGAATTTACCTCTGAGAATTACTGGAAATTTCTTCAATATTTTTTCTATTTTTCTGAAAATTTGTGGTATTTTAGATACATTTAAAATAAAGGGAAAAACAAAATTATCCTATGGTTCACAAAGTTGAGGAGAGATAATAATATGATAAATTTGTCTTCAAATATGCAGATATAATCTATAAGCTTCTGTTTAATAAAAATTGTTTGGAATATATGATTTCTCTTATTATCATAATCATCTCAGGTTGGAGATGCAAAATATAATTGAATAACTGCCTAGGTGAAATTCTTTTTAAAAAAATATATTTTATTGATTTTTTACAGATAGGAAGGGAGAGGGATAGAGAGTTAGAAACATCAATGAGAGAGAAACCTCGATCAGCTGACTCCTGCAGACCTCCTACTGGGGATGTGCCCACAAACAAGGTACATGCCTTTGACCAGAATCAAACCTGGGACCTTTCAGTCAGCAAGCCAACACTCTATCCACTGAGCCAAACTAGTTAAGGCTAGGTGCAATTCTTTTCAAGAAGAAATTGCCTACTGAAATCAAGAAAAAGTCAAAGCCTTATGAAAAATTACATAATGTTTTCAATAACTATAGAAAATATGTTATATAAAAAGGAAATTTATTTTTCTATATTCCAAAGAATTATAGGTATTTTCCTATGGCTCTAAAATTGATGGCCTCAAAGAGATTCAGGTGTTTTCAAAACATAACTGTCAGTAATGTTAAGGTAATGATTATGTTCTCCTAGTACCAATCATATTTCTGATGTGTATTTATTTGGAATGAAAAAAATAATTTCAATGATTACTACCTAATGAGAATGTGAAAACTGCATATAAAGAAGTCATTGTAACTTCCCAGGTGGCTCTATCCATTAATCAGTTTTTAACAAACATTCACTGAATATAGAAGTAAAAATCTCACTCTGCTTACTATATTCTTTCAAACATAACAGTTATATGACTGCCCTTAAGAAATTTATAACCAAAAATATTATATCCATTAAAAACTTATAACAATAAATATTATTCTTATAATGATAGTGGAAAAGGAAAGGGATTGTGAGAGTAGAGACCAAGTTTATACACATCTCGATGCCAATGATAATGTACTTAATGTTATAAACTATAGGAAAACGTGAATGAGTAAAACAAGGTAAAAATAAAACATTACCAAACTGAATTAAAATATTATTTTCAAATAACATTCATATTTTAGTGTGACAATATAAATAGATTCCAAAAAGGCCAAAAAGAACTGCCCTATTTGCAGCTAAGATATAAGAATAGTCATAGGTCTATGAGTTTTCATATGCTATCTTCAGTAAAATTAAGGTAATAAAGAACAAAAAAATATTTTTAAATGAATAATAGAACATAAGTTTGAATTTTCCTATGCAAATTTTATATATAGTAAAAGCACAGAAAAAGTAACCATGAAAATGCTGGTAATAAGTAGAATATAAACAGAAGTTTTCCAATACAGTTATATAATTTCCACTTTATTTGAGGTTTCAAGTAATGAGTTATGTCTCACAAAATGTTTTCAGAAAAGCAAACCTCAAAAATGGGGCAACTTGAAAAATGTGATGAACTATAAGTTCACAAAGAGAGAAAAACAATATGAATCTTACCAACAGAGAATACTCTAAGAACAGAGGATTATGTTTTCTCCTAAAGCAAATATACTCAAAAGGATTTATACTTTGGCTGTCAGAACCAAAATAGTGAAGTCAGCAATTATTTATCTATCTACTAGAGGCCTGGTGCATGAAATTCTGCACAGATAGGGTCTCTAGGCCTGGCCTGGCAATCAGGGCTGATCAGTTTCCCCGCCTCCCCGCCTCCCCGCCTCCCCTCCTCCCCGCCTCTCCACCTTCTCACCTCCTCCTTCCCTCACTCCCTCAGCACCCTGCCATCGCCACTGGTTGCCCACCATGTTCTGCGCCACCCCTGGTGGTCAGCATATGTTATAGTGAGTGATTGAACTCCAGTTCCCTCGGTAGAACTCCCAAGCGGACACTTTGCATATTTGCCTTTTATATATATACAGATAAGAAGAGGTCATTGCAAAAACATAAGCAAAAATATCTTTAGATTTCTGAGGGGCATATTTAATATATTTGGTTTATATCTGTAAGAAAAGATATTGAAAATCTTTTTCAATACAGGTAAATATATGTAAATATATGTATATATATTTTTTTTTTCTGACGTAAGAGGAAAGAGGAAGACGTATTGTTGAAAGTATTGAAGATGTCTCTCCTTTTTTTCCCCATTGACCTCCTCCCCTTACCCGCCCCCCTCAGATCTTTACCACAATATTGTCTGTGTCCATAGGCTATGCATATATGCATATAAAATCCCATTTTAATCCTCCCCCACCCAACCATCCCACTGTTTTTTCCCCTGAGATTCCCAAGTCTGTTCCATGATTCTATGCCTTTGGATCTATTTTGTTCATCAGTTTTATTTGTTCATGAGATTCCATATATAATTGAGATCATGTGATACTTGTCTTTCTTTGACTGGCTTGTTTTGCTTAGAATAATAATCTTCAGGTCCCTTCATGCTATCTTTAAAAGGTAATGATACTGCTGCATAGTATTCCATGGTGTAAATGTACCACAGGTTTTTTATCCACTCATCTACTGATGGGCACTTGGGCTGTTTCCATATCTTAGCTATTGTAAATTGTGCTGCTATGAACATATGGATGCATATAGTCTTTCTGACTGTTGTTTTGGGTTTCTTAGAATATATTTCTAGAAGTGGAATCACTGGGTCAAATGGAAGTTCCATTTTTAATTTTTAGAGGAAACACAATACTATTTTCAATAGTGGTTGCACCAGTCTGCATTCCCACTAGCAGTGTACTAGAGTTCTCTTTTTTTCACATCCTTGCCAGCACTTGTCATTCATTGATTTGTTGATGATAGCCATTCTGACAAGTGTGAGGTGATATGCAAGCCATTACATTAAATTAATATTTTAAAAAGGAGTCAAGAGAGTACAATAGAATAAAGACAGCCTCTTCAATAAGTAGTATTGGGAAAATTGGACAGGTATATGCAAAAAATATAACTAGGCCACCAACTTATACCATACACAAGAATAAGCTCAAAATGGATAAAAGATTTATGAGAAACCATAGGCAGCAAAATCTCAGACATCTCTCTTTGTGATACATTTGCTGATACATCTCTTAGGAAAAGGTAAACAAAGAAGAAAATAAACAAGTGGGACTACATCAAAATAAAAAGCTTCTGCACAGCAAAAGAAACCATCAACAAATGAAAAGGGAGCCCACTGTATTGGAGAACGTATTTACCAATGATACATCTGATAACGGTTTACTTTCCAAAATATATAAGGAATACAGACAACTTAACAAAAGAAAGACAATCCAATTAAAAAATGGGCAAGGACCTAAATAGACACGTCTCCATAGTGGATATACAGATGGCCAAGAGACGTATGGAAAAATGCTCAAAATCACTATGATATATATAATAAAATAAGCCAACAGAGAATAAAGAGACTACTTTTATCTCAAAACAAGCAACAAGGAATATTTGATTTTATGTCAAAGATATGTGTTATGCTAAATAATAAGGACAGGCCCTGGCCTGGTAGCTCAGTTGGTTAGAGCATTGTCCCAATATGCCAAGGTGGCAGGTTTGATCCCTGATCAGGGAACATACAAAATTCAACCAATGAATGCATAAATAAGTGAAACAATAAATTGATGTCTCTCTCTCTCTCTCTCTCTCTCTCTCTCTCTCTCTCTCTCACTTTCTCTCTGAAAAAAAAATCAATCAATAATTTAAAATAATAATAATGACACTGCTTAATTTATTTTAGCATAAGAGCATATGAACTCAGATAATTCTATTTTTCTCCTTTTATGATATATATTTAACCTCACAAAAATATATTCTAGATGGCTAGGATGTTAAAGTCATATGACAATGACAGGAAATGCAGATGGTACAGTTTTCTATTTCAAAGCTCATTCTGCAAGTTTTACATTTTCTTTTAAGTTATATAAGTTGCACCTAATCTGTGTTCTAAAATCAATGTTGGAAATCATGCTACTACTGAAACTAATATAATCAATTAAATTTGTTTTTAGCAATTAACAATTTGAATTTTTAGTTTTCCATGTCTTTACCGATTTGCCAAATGCACATATAATATTTCCTTCCTAGAATGCATGTATTCAGAAAGCTGATTTTATGAAACACATGCCAAATATCTTAAATAACATATTGAACTTAATACTATGTTAATTTATATTGATGTAGATAGGTAAGAAACATATTTTAATAAGATATAATTCAAACATTTTAATGTTCAATGCTACTACTAATAATACCATATATACATATCCAAATTGACCATCATTCAAATACACAAGACGGCCGCTCCCATGTGGACACAAGATGGCCACAACAAGATGGCGAGCAGGGGAGGGAAGTTGTGGGTGATCAGCCCAGCAGGGCAGGGCAGTTGGGAGGGACCAGGCCTGCAGGGGAGGGCAGTTGAGGGGACCAGGCCAGCAGGGGAGGGTGGATTGGGGGACCAGGCCTGCAGGGGAGGGCAGTTGGGGGTGACAGGCCTGCAGGGGAGGGCAATTGGGGGCAACCAGGCCTGCAGAAGAGGGCAGCTGGGGGCGACCAGGCCAGCAGGGGAGCAGTTAGGTGTCAATCATGCTGGCAGGGGAATGGTTAGGGGGCAATCAGGCGGGCAGGCAGGAGAGCGGTTGGGAGCCAGCAGTCCTGGATTATGAGAGGGATGTTCCAGATTGGAGAGGGTGCAGGCTGGGCTGAGGGACACCCCACCTCCCAGCATGAATTTCTAGTATATGTATAAATCACCATCAAATATGGGCAAAATTTGTTCAAAATATCAGATACATTTTTAAAACAAGAAATTACAAATAGTAATGTGTATACTTTGGCAGTATTCTACCTTGGGAAGATAATGAAGTTCAATACCATATGTTTTGGTATTTTTTAGTTAGTATCTATTGTGTGTTTTCTTAAGTCCTTCAAAGATGTGTTTGAAGATGTAAATAGCATTTGACTTACCCTGATTTTAGAAAGTAATGTAGCAAAAAGTGAAAAGAAATAAAAGTAAGCCTTAAAATGAAGTATTTTATTCAAAGTCAGAAATGTTTTATTCTTTCATAACTTAAGTAGTATATAATGTGAATATTATTAAACAATCCTATTAAAAGTCAGAGATTTTCAAAATAGATAGAAAAACAAAACCCAACTCTGTAATGTCTATAAGAAACTGAATTTTAATATAAAAGCACAAATACATTATAATTTAAAGAATGGAAAATGATTGACCATGACAGTACTAACCAAATTAAAGCAGATTCACTGAATTGATATCAAGACAAAGTAGAGTTCAAAACAAAGAATAGTAACAGGGAAAAGAGGGTAATTTAATAGTAATAAAGATATCAATTATCAAGAATATGTAACAATCCCAAGTATTTATGCACCTAATACTAGTGCTTCAAAATACATGAAGCAATACTTGACCGAAATGAAAATAAAAATAGATAAATCCACAATTATAGCCATGAAATTAAATCCCTCCCTGTTGATAGAACAAGTAGAGAGAAAATATGTAAGATATACTACATGTGAAGACTATACTATCTCTTGAAAATATATGGTTAAGATCAAGATATATTATATAAACCTTCTAGCAATCAATATAGAACACAGTAAAGAGCTATACATAAGAAACCAATACAGATTTGAATTAAAATAATAAAATGTGCTCAATCCTTAAGATGGAAATAAAAATAAAAAATAAAAAATTGGACAAACAGAAAAACAATTTTTGAAATGTCATACTTAAAACAAAATGCATTAATATATACATTAACTGTAAATGGGTTATGCAACCTAACTAAAAAGTAACTTTAGGAAAATAAAATTAAAAAATGATAGACCTCATGAGCATAGTTGCAAAGATTCTTAACAAATTTTACAAAATTTAATTAAATAATGCACAAATGGAAAACATACAACAAGTAAATGGGGTTTCTTGCAAGAATATAAAGTTGATTTAATATTTTGAAACTAATGAATATAACTCACCATATTAATAGATTTTAAAAAGTAAAAATATGTAATCTTCTCTATCAATTCAGGAAAAACATTGTACGAATTCCAACAGCTATTCCTGATAAGTTTCTCTAAATTAAGAATATCAGACAAACTCCTCAATATTATATAAGGCATCCTCACAAACTCACTGGATCCTGATCAGTACAGTTTCTATTAAAGTCATGGTGAAATTTACTCTCAAAAGTAATCATATTACTTAACTGTATTACATAAGTATAAAAATTAAAAGTTATGCCCAAGTTTTCCTAACTATAACTATGATCTTACATTGCAAAATATATATTCCTTTTAAGAACAGTGAGCAGGAAACTATAAGCTTGACATCTATTTGACTGTCTCTGAGCCATTTGCCATAATTCTACACAAGAAGAATCTCACAAGAAGGATCAAAGGAATGATGAGAAAATAAACCCAGGGCACTAGAATCTGGTAGCAACAATTTCATGGTCATGTTAAACTCAAACTTATCATGTTTATTTAAGAACTATAGTCTTCTG
The DNA here is from genome assembly GCF_000147115.1 of Myotis lucifugus. Classification (NCBI taxonomy): domain Eukaryota; kingdom Metazoa; phylum Chordata; class Mammalia; order Chiroptera; family Vespertilionidae; genus Myotis; species Myotis lucifugus. The sequence goes on along the minus strand of NW_005871402.1, from coordinate 517,003 downwards.
CATTGGGAAGATATCCCTAGTCAAAGTTAATCAGGCTAATAAGTGAAAAAAATTATACATATTTTGTTATTTGGGCATATATTTTGGTTCTTTATATTCAAATATGATGTACAAAGTTAGAAATAAAACAAAATGTCTGAATGCTATGTGGGAGATATTTATGCTGACACATAGAAGTAGTTCAAAGATGCCTCATAGAAATTATGTTTTTAAGGAACTTTGAGAGTAATATATTTTTAAGGTTTATTTGTGATTATCTAAATTTGTATTTTGGGAAGGAAAAGATCAAGGCTTATTTCAGTTGCACATGGCAATTTTCCCTTCACAGTTTTTTTTGTTTTGTTTGTTTGTTTGTTTCTTTTTGGAAGAGAAGTGCAAATGTCATTTTAAATGCTTAGCATTCTTACAAAAAGTATTCTTCTTTGGCTGAATATGTGTCATGAATGAAAAATAATGTTATGTTGTTCAAGATGACCTAGACAGAACAGTTTTTATTTATTAAACTGATCTTCCCAAGTGGTATAAAATAGTTGAGCGAAACATACTTAGATCATCTTTCTTCCTCTGGTTCTTGAAAGCAAATAAGGCAAGGAGGGAAATTTTTCCTCTGCCCCACATTCTCAGGGAAGAACCATGAACATTAGTGACAAATGTATACATCTTAGAAAGGAAAAGAATGGAGTTTGAGCGACATCTGCAAATGTCTGTGCCTGGTCTGAGAAGAGAATTTGCTGCACTCGTGGTAAACCTGCTCTATTCTGGGCCTTACTTAACCTTGCTCCTTCAGCACTCTTGGGATTGGAGAGATGAAGCCATGTGCACACATAGTCCAGAAAAGGAGTTAAAACCTAAGTACTGAGAGGATTTAGAGATAAGAGAGGCAGTTAGGTGGGGTCCATGGGAAGGAATGTATTCCTGATGGGCAGAGCCAGCTCCAAACTGCTAGAATGTTTATCTTTCAAGCACAGAAGACAGCAGACTGTTACAACAGAAGGGGGAGTGCCATGTGAGCTTTGAAATTTTGAAACTGATACTAAGCAGGGAAGGGGGAAAATCTGCCAATTGGGGGGAAAAACACAAAAAAACAAAACACAGGGGACATAAATTAAGGAAGGATCCAATTAGAAAGTAGCATGTACAGACGAAGAAGCTGCTAGCATTTATAAATCCTTACAGAGACTCACTGGTTACCCATTTGGGGATCCCTCCCCATGCAGGAATTTAAATACACTTGCAATAAATTTCCACACTTTTGCTTAAAATCTTTTAGTCTGCTAATTTGATTCTCCAAATTTCATGGGACAAGAACCTAGAATCCAGCTTGTCATTAAGGTAACAGTACCATCAGCCTTGCATTCCAAGGGTCTACAGGCTGAGAATCTTACATCCTCTGAGCAGAGGGATGAGAATGTTGCCCTTATGTTAAATGCTGATTAACCTATTTATCAACAGGACGATTGCAAATATCTGTCTATAAATTAATGAAGTTAACACAAATAAGATCATTCCAAATACCTAAAGAATAAATTCATGAGATTAAAGTTCGTTTCAGGTTGTGCATGAGAGTGCATCTCTGAGATTTAATGGCATTCTTGAAATGTTCTCTGAGTTTTGCTGAAGTCTCCTCTTGAAAAGGTAAAAACTTTAACGCTCCCTAAAGGAATTTTATAAAAGCTACCTCACTGCTCTTAAAAACAGTTTCATAACAACTCAATTTTTAATAAACACATTTTTAAGCTTTCACCAGAAGAAAAACGCATTTTTGTTTCTGGGAATTCAGAGATAACCATGGTATTTTGGTTCCATGATATGAATGTAGTTTCAGTTTCCTCAATGTTACATATCTACTGATTAAACTGAGATCTGAATATAGATATTTCTCATTTCAGGAAGCCATGTGTTTATATATTTAAATTCCCAACATAATCCCCAATTAGAGAAGCATAACATCATGTGGGATATGGGAACAATTGTGTAATGATGAAGACATTTATGCACAAAAATAAATAAAATAAATAAAGCAAAAAAACAAAAAAAAATCACAATTAGACAAATGCTAAACAAATTTATAATTTTTTTGGCTTACTCGGAACATTTAAGATAATACTATAATAGAAATTTCTTAAAAGCTCTTTATGTATTTTTTAAAATTTGGTTATATTTTTCTGTCAATAATTAGCTCCTTCTTTTAGGAGATAATGTTCCTGATTTACAATTAATGAAATCAGATAAGAATTAGGGGAAATCCTGCTGGTTAACTGCCAGTCGTCAGAGCATTGTAATTGCTGTGAAGAATGGGTAGAGATGCAAGCCAGCCTACACCAGGATGCTCTTGTAACAAAATGATGTCTGTTAAGGTGCTTTGGATTGGAACACATTTTGCGAATTTAGAGATTTTAACGCTCTTTAACACATATCTAGTTTTATACAAAGTCTGCTAATACTTAAGCATTTACATTAGCATATTTTAAGGAATTCTAAAGGTATAGTTTGGAAAGTGTTTGATTTTGAAACAATGATAGACGAAGATAAAATATAAGCTAAAATTTTCATAAAAGAACCAACAATTGAGACAATACTTGATTTTTAACCAATGTGGCATTGCAGAACACTGAGGAATTTCATTCTTTTCAATAAAAGGCTCCAGGTCCAGTAGTCCAAATGGACAAAGTGTAACATTATCCTATCTCACCCTTACATAAATTCAACTGTAGGGGACTGACAATCCAAATGAAAAAATAAAACATAGAAAATTCTCCTGACTTTGAGTTAAAAAAGAATTTCTTAATCAGCACACACACACACACACACACACACACACACACACAAAACCCACAAACAAACAAACAAACAAAAACAAAAACAAAAACAAAAATAAACCTCCCCAAATGCTCTAATCATTGGAGGGAAAGGCTGAAAATTTGTGCTACATCAAACTTAAAGAGTTTTGTTAATTAAAATAAATAAAATATCTTTAATGGTGTAAAAAGGGAAATCAGAATGGTGATGTAGTAACAAAATATATAACTGGCAAAGTTCTTGCATCCAGAATATATTGATCAAAACTCTGGTAAGCTTCAGCAATGTACGCCTCCCTAAGGAATCATAGGCCTGCTGGCTCTTATGCAACTCATGTCAGACTTATCTGAAACCAGATTTCCATATTTGTGATATGAAAATTGAACATGTCAAATCCAATTACAAATAGTTTAAAGCTCACCTTGTGAGCAGGAACTTGCATTTAGAATTTTGCCTCATTTGGGAATATACTCTTTTTGCTAGAACCCTCTTAAATTCTTCCTTGTAGAAGCCCCCTGAACTTACACATGAATAGCACAGTACTCCCTTGACAATGATAAGTTTCACATAATTTTAGAATCTTATTGAGGCCTCACTTTTCCTTACATATTAATAATATAAATAACTTACAAAATTAATGAGAAAAAGTTTAACTCAAATAGCCAAAAAACAAACAAACAAAACATGCAATTGATTGTTAAAAAATTGGCTCAACTTCTATAGCGATTTGAGAAACACATATTAAAACAATATAGGGTAGAAAAATTTTACTTCTACACTCTTATGATTTTTTGCCTGGGCCTGATTATTAAATTGAATATGAGAGAGATAAACAGAAGAAAATGCATAACATTTATTTAATGCAAGTTTTATGTGACACTGGAAATTTCATAAGGAATAAGGACTCTAAACAGTGACAAAACCTACATGCTTTTATAACAGGTTTAATAAAGATGAGCAATTGTGAAAAAGTAACTAAACTATGTGAGAGAAAATAAAATGAGAATTATTTTAACAAGGTTTGTTTGTACAGAATTCTCTCAATTCAACTTCTCAGTTGGTGATAAGAATGTTATTTTTTCTTCTGCTATAGAAAGGTCATTTTTCACATGGGAATTTCATCTGCTGTATTTTCTTTTCTTTTTTTTAAAGCTTTTATTTTAATACTAGAGGCCCGATGCACGAAATATGTGCAAGAGTAGGCCTTCCTTCCCCCAGCTGCCGGCACCAGCTTCCCTCTAGCACCTGGGACCCGAGCTTCCCTTGCAGAGGGAGGCCCTGCCTACCCACCGCAGCCCACCAGTCGATGGCCAGGGTTTCTCTTTTTGGGGAAATTGTGGAGCCCCCCCCCCCGATTGATCACCCTGCTGGCCAGTGGCCTGGGTCTCCCTTTGTGGGGTAATCATGGGGCAATGGCCGGGCTCCTGACCAATTACATTGGACCCGCATCAGTTGGCCTGGCGCCAGTGGGTATCACAGCGTGGTCCTGGATGGTCATCCGGATGGTCATTCTGCTGTTCAGCTATTCGGTCGATTTGCATATTACATTTTTATTATATAGGACTAGAGGCCCGTTGCAGGAAGATTCCTGCAAGAATAGGGCTTCCTGTGGCTGGAGGGAAGCAGAGAAGGGAGTGAAACCCACTGAGGCAGGCTTTGCTCCCGCTCCCAGCTGCGGCTGGGTTTCCCCTCCTGCCTCCCGCCTCCGCAGCCTTGTCTCAGTTCCTGCTCCGCTGCCTCTACTTTGCTCCCTTCTGTAGCGCTTCGCTTCCACGTTGTCTTCAGTCTTCGCTCACAGCAGGTATATGCAAATTAACCGCCATCTTGGTTGTGTTAATTTGTATATAGTCGCTCTGATTGGCTGGTGGGCGTGGCTTAAGGCATAGCAAAAGTACAGTCAATTTGCATGTTTGTCTTTTATTAGTGTAGATATTTTTATTGATTTCAGAGAGGAAGGGAGAAAGAGATAGAAACATCAGTGGTGAAAGGGAATCATTGATCGGTTGCTTCCTGCACACCCCCTAATGGGGATCGAGCCTGCAACCCGGGCATGTGCCCTTGCCTGGAATTGAAACTGGGACCCTTCAGTCCTCAGGTCGATACTCTATCTACAGATCCAAACTGGCTAGGACACCTCCTGCTTTTAAGAAATAAAGAGGAAATTTAGAGTGGTCATTTTGAATCTGCTTTGTAAGGAAGAGATTGTGAGTGAGGGAACAAGTGAAAGGGGGGTGCGTGGACAAGTGGGGCGTGTGTGCAGCTATATTCCACAGAACTTTTGGGAGCAGGCAGACCAGGCTCCCCTAGCCGGGTAGCCTCTGCTATCGCTGCGATCTCTGCCAGGGTGGCTGGTTCTGCCAGAGAGGCCACAACATCTTGAAGGGGAGAACTGCTGTGACTGGCAGTCCAGCCTCATCTCCACCCAGGGAGCCCTTGGACACCACCCGGGACCCTACAGTCACACCAGCCAGGGACCTGCTGCCTCTGCTGCGAACCCATGAACGTTGAGACTCCAGCCTCCCCTGCCATGGGCTCCTAAAAAGTTTGTCTGGGGGGGGAGACAAAATGGCGGCCAAATAGGCAGATGTGTCCTGCACCTTCTCATGGAGCAGATAAAATAAACAGCTAATTCGAATAACATCCACCTGGAATTAGCAAATTAAACACAACTGGTGAGGCAATCCATGACTGGAAAGGACAGAGGATGCCTGGAGAACAGTAGGATCGGGGATATGGGCTGGAGAGAGATATGCCAAACTACCAGGAGGAGAGGGTCAGAAGGAAACTGCACTGTACCACGTCCATGTCCAGTGGGGACACACGTAACACTTGCCTGTGAAGGGGGGCCTACAGGGCTGCTGGCAGCTGGGGAATCTAGATCTAAGTCCACGGCCATGGGAGGCTGCACCCTGAAAGGCAGCCTGAGGAACGCTTGGAGCCATGTGGTATTAGGGGGAGAGAAACACGCAGTGGCGCGGTTGCTCTGCCTTTATATTTTCCTTGCTTTTACTTGCTAAACCCAGTACATAGACTCTTTCCATTACAAACACTCACCAAGGCTGCAGTGCAGGTGGAGGTGGTTTTGTGGAGGTAGGGGAGCAATCCAACTCTGGAACAATTCGGTACCTCCAAACCTAAACAGCCATTTTTACCTTGAAGAGCCAGTACCTCCTAGCAGCACAGTCACACCCAGACTCAAGCTCTGCAGGGAAACGAGGAATCTGAATACCCACAGGGAGCCCTCAGGAACTGGGTTGAGGGGCCATTTGGTTCCAGAAACTGATACAGCAACACTACTACCTAGAGCCCATGTCAGAAATAGATGCTTGTGTAAATATGACTAAAAGCAGGCAGACAAACAAGCAGGCAGATTGGGCCTGCCTTCCTAAAACCAAGGCAGCAGATACAGACACAGAGGAGCGGTGGATCACTGGGAACTTCAACACAGTGCTAACTTCCTAACAGGAAACTGGGAAGTGGCAGACAGAACAGTAGAGAGTGGTCTTAAACCAACCACCATGGGACATTAAAACTCAACTGAAGTGAAAGACACTTCACTTTTTTATTTTTTATCTTTTACTTAAGAAAGAAAAGGCAAAACATTTTTTTCTTCATTTTATTTTATTATTCTTTAACCTTTAATTTTATTGGATTAGTGTTCTTTATTCTATTTTTATTTTTATCATTATTTTTTTTATCTCTTTTTTTTGCCAATCCTCTCTTCCTCACTTCTCCCTTTTTCATCCTGCTTCTCTTCTCCTGTTGCTGCTTTAATTTTTCTCTCTCCTTTTTTTTACCCCTTGTTAAAAATTTATCTGCTTTATTGACATGTTACTAGTATAGTAGTCTCTGTTGGCTTACTCATATATCTAATTTCCTATCTCCTGCTCCAAGTCCATGCACCCTTCTCTTTTCTCTTTCTTCACTAGCCAATTTTTAAATGCTTTTGTTTTTCCTCTCCTCACTTGCTCTCTTCTCCTAATTACTTAATTAGTTTCACTCACCAAACTCAAGCCTATTTTCTCTCTACTCTATTCTCCTTTTCCAAAAATAGATGAATGGATAGATAGATAGACTAAAGAAAGGGAAATTTTTTTATTGATTAATTTGGCTTTTTACTTTTCTTCTTACCCATTCATTCTCTTTCTACCTCCTCTATACTGAACTGTGGCCATTCCTCCATTCATTCAATTTCTTTACCTTACTTCCTGGAAATAAGCTCTGCCTCTTCAGGTTCAATCTCCCCCTTTTTTGGGTGTTTGTTGTTTGCATATTTTGTTTTGTTTGTTTTGTGGAATTTTCTCCCCATATATGTATATTTTTCCCCATATTTTTTCTTCTTTTTCTTTTCCCTCTTACCTTTGTTCCTTTCCTCAATATCATTTTTGTGTCTTTTCTCTCCCCTATTTCTCTTTTCTCTGGTGGTCACTTTTATTGGGGTTATCAGTGTCATGAATACATTCGTGTTTTGTTTTCTATGTGTCGTATCTTGTAATGTTGTATTTTGTGACTTTCGGTCATTGTGGAAGAGAGTGAGCCACATAACCAGACACTCTGAGAGCAACAAAAATGGGGAGACAAAGAAACAACCCCCATATGAAAGAAAAGGAGGAATCACCAGAAAAGGAAGTAAACAAAATTGGAGGCAAGCAATTTGTCAGAGAAAAAATTCAGAGTAATGGTCATAAGGACACTGAAAAGGATGGAACACAAATTCAACAACATGTGTAAGAATCAAGAGGAAATGAAGAAGATCCAGGAGGAAATGAAGACTGACATAGCTGCAATAAAGAACACAATGGAAAATATCAACAGTAGACTAAAAGAAGCTGAGGACCACATCAGCAAGCTAGAAGACAAGGTAGGAAAAAACACCCAAGCAGAGCAGCAACTGGAAAAAAAACAGACACAAAAAAAACAAAACTTAAAAAGCAGGAGGAGAGCCTAAGGGAGCTTTGGGACAACACAAAACAAAACAAAATCTGCATAATAGGGGTGCCAGAAGGAGAGGAAACTGAGCAAGGAATAGAAAACCTGTTTGAAGAAATAATGACAGAAAACTTTCCTGATATTGGGAAGAAAAAAACTCACACATGCTCAAAAAGCACACGGAGTTCCAAACAAGATAGACACCAAGACACATCATAATTAAATTGGCAAAAACACAAACAGCAAAGTAAGAATCTTAAAGGCTGCCAGAGAGAGACAGAAACTTACCTATAAGGGATCTCCCATTAGACTATCAACTGATTTTGCAACAGAAACATCAGGAGAGAAGGGAATGGAATGAAATATACAAAATGATGCAAAGCAAGGGACTGAATCCAATAATACTATACCCAGTAAGGCTATCATTTAAAATTGAAGGTGAAAAAGGAGCTTCACAAACAAAAAAGGGCTAAGAGAGTTTATTACCACAAAGCCACCAATGTAAGAAATGCTAAAAGGTCTGCTATAAAAAGAAGAAATAGGAAGAGAAGAAGGAACACAGGCATAAAGAATAAAAATGGTGACAAAGAAGTACCTATCAATAATAACTTTAAATGTAAATGGATTACATGCTCTAATCAAAAGACATAGGGTAGCTGAATGAATTAAAAAAAAAAAGCATGACCCATATATTTGCTATCTACAAGAGAACCACCTCAGAACAAGGACTCACTCAGACTTATAGTGAAGGGATGGAAAAAAAATTTCAGGTGAATGGAAATGAAAAAAAAGCTGGGGTAGCAATACTTATATCTGACAAAATAGACCACAAAGTGAAGGCTACAAGAAGAGATTGGGCAGGCCACTTCATGATACTAAAAGAATCGATACAATAAGAGCATATAACTCTGGTAAACATATATGCACCCAATATAGGAGCACTCCAATGCATCAAAAAACTTCTGGAAGATATCAAGGGAAAGATTGACAGCAATATAGTCATAGTAAGGGACTTTACTACTCCATTGACACCACTGGATAAATCCTCTAAACAAAAAATCATCAAAGAAACGTCAATCCTAAATGACTCACTAGATCAGATGGAATTTGTGGAGAGCAGCTACAGTGTTTGGACAGGTTTTTAAGCCTCAGACTAATGAGAGGGCACAGTCCTTTCATTGTCACATGCAAGTCTCAGCTTGGAGGGCAGAGCCCTCCTAGCACAATTATAGCCAACAGCTATAGTTGTAAGCTTGAACCTATGGTCTGAACACATGGCCCCATGTGTCTGAGTTTATGTGGGATTGATAGAATTCAGGCACATGTAACTAAGTAGGATTGAAACCAACGAGAATGTTGTAAACATCTTGACCACACCCTTACATTGCCTTGTGGAATCTGGCTACAAAATAAAGACACAGCGTCCCACTTAGACCCAGCTCTTTCTCTTGTCTGTCTTTTCTCCATCCTTCACCGCCTCATCTCAAGGTCTCTGAACCTGGCTGAGCTGGCAAGGCACATAAGGCGCCCTGGGGCTGAGTATGCCATGGCTGTGCGGACTTGCCACAGGAATTAATTGACATCTTCGAAAATTTCACCCCAAAGCTACAGAATATACATTCTTCTCAAGTGCACATGGGTCATTTTCAAAGATAGACCACATATTGGGACACAGGCGAAATCTCTTCAAATTCAAGTAGATAGAAATCATATCAAGCATCTTCTCAGATCGCAATGGCATAAAATTAGAACTCAACTACAATAAAAAAAAATTACAAAAAAAATCAAACAATTGGAGGCTAAATAGCATGCTATTAAACAATGATTGGGTTACCAAAGGGATCAAAGTAAAAATAAAAAGCATCATGGCAATAAATGACAATGAAAACACAACAATCCCAAATCTATGGGACACAGTGAAAGCAGTCCTGAGAGATAAGTTCATAGCTCTACAGGTCTACCTCATAAAACAAGAAAAAATGCTAATAAAATATCTAACCCTACAATTTAAAGAATTAGAAAAAGAGCAACAAGAAAAATCCAGAGTGAGCAGAAGGAAGGAGATAATAAAGATCAGAGCAGAAATGAATGACATAGAGACCAAAAAAATAATACAAAAGATTAATAAAACCAAGAGCTGGTTTTTTGTAAGGATAAACAAGATTGATGAACCTCTAGCCAGGCTCAGCAAGAAAGAAAAAGGGAGGACCTAAGTAAACAAAATCATAAATGAAAGTAACAAAAAAACCCATAGAAATACAAAGATTGTCAAAAAAAATGCTATGAACAACTCTACTCCAACAAACTGGACAACCTAGACAAAATGGACATATTCTTAGAAAACGCAATCTTATAAAACTTAATCAGGAAGAATAAAAAAACCTGAATAAACCAATAACTATCAATGAAATTGAAGCACTAATAAAAAATCTTCCAGCAAACAAAAGCCCTGGTCTGGACAGCTTTACAGGGGATTTCTACCAAGCATTCAAAGAAGAACTAAAACCTATCCTCCTCAGACTGTTCCAAAAAATTCAAGAGGAAGGCAAACTTTCAAGCACTTTCTATGAAGCTAGCATTACCCTAATTCCAAAAACAGATACAGTCACCACAAAGAAAGGGAACTACAGGCCAATATCCCTGATGAACATAGATGCTAAAATCCTCAACAAAATTCTAGCAAATCAGATCCAGCAATACATTAAAAAGATCATACATCATGACCACGTGGGATTTATTCTGGGGATGCAATGATGGTACAATATTCACAAATCAATAAATATGATACATCACATAAAAAAATTGAGAGACAAAAGTCACACAATCATATCAATTGATACAGAAAAAGCATTTGACAAAATCAATACCCTTTCTTGATAAAAACTCCCAGCAAAGTGGGAATAGAGGGATTATACATCAATATAATGAAAGCCTTATATGACAAACCTACAGCCAACATCATACTCAATGGGCAAAAACTAAAACCATTTCCCCTAAGAACAGGAACAAAACAGGTAAGCCCACTATCACCACTCCTGTTAGACATAGAACTGGAATTGCTATCCATAGCAATCAGACAAGAAGAAATAAAAGGCATCCAAATTGGAAAAGAAGAGGTAAAATTGTCACTATTCACAGATGACATGATATTGTACATAGAAAACCCTAAATACTTCATCAAAAAACTACTAGACTTAATCAATGAATTTGCTAATGTAGCAGGATACAAAATTAACACCCAGAAATCTATGGCTTTTTTATACACCAATAATGAACTCACAGAAAGAGAAATGAAAAACAAACAAACAAACAAAAAAAACCAATCCCATTTACCATTGCACAAAAAGAAAAATTAAGATACCTAGGAATAAACTTAACTAAGGAGGTAGAAGACCTGAACTTGGAAAACAACAGGACATTGAAAAAAAGAGAGAGGAAAACATAAACAGATGGAAGAACATACCATGTTTATGAATTGGTAAAATCTATGTCATTAAAATGTCCATACTACCAAAAGCAATTTATAGCTTCAATGCAATCCCCATTAAAATACCAATGGAATATTTAACAGACCTAGAACAAACTTTCCAAAAATTCATTTGGAATAAAAAAAGACCCCGAATAGCCACAGCAATCCTGAAAAAGAAGAACAAATTTGGAGGGATCACAATAGGAGATATCAAGCTGTATTACAAAGCCACTGTTCTCAAAACAGCTTGGAACTGGCATAAGAGCAGACATATAGACCAATGGAACAGAACAGAGAATCCAGAAATAGACCCAAGACATTATGCTCAATTAATATTTGACAAAGGAGGCAAGAACATACAATGGAGTCTAGACACTCTCTTTAACAAATGGTGCTTGGAAAATTGGTCAGATACACACACCAAAATAAATAAATAAATAAATTAGATCACCAACTTATACCATACACAAAAATAAACTCAAAATGGTTAAAGGACTTAAATGTATAACTGGAAACCATAAAAATCTTAGAAAACTCCATAGGCAGCAAAATATTAGACATATGTCCTTGCAATATCTTTACTGATACAGTTCCTAGGGTAATGAAAACTAAGGAGAAAATAAACAAATGGGACTACATAAAAAATAAAAAGCTTCTGCACAGCAAAAGAAACCATCAACAAAACGACAAGAAAGCCCACTGCACGGGAGAACATACTTGCCAATGCTCTCTCAGATAAGGGTTTAATCTCCAAAATTTACAGGGAACTCTTACAATTTAACAAAAGGAAGACAAACAATCCAATCAAAAAATGGGCAAAGGACCTAAATAGACACTTTTTGAAAGAGGACATACAGAAGAATGAGAGACATGTGAAAACATGCTCAAAGTCACTAATGAGATGCAAAGCCACCAGAGAGATGCAAATCAAAACAAAATTGAGGTACCATCTCACATCTGTCAGAATGGCTACATCAATAAACCAACAAAGGACAAGTGTTAGCTGGGATATGAGAAAAAGGAACCCTCTTGCACTGCTGATGGGAATACAGATGGGTTCATCTACTGTGGAAAACAGTATGGAGATTCCTCAAAAAATTAAAAATGGAACTCCCATTTGACCCAGTAATCCCACTTCTGGGAATATATCCTAAGAAACCAGTAACACCAATTAGAAAGGACATATGCTCCCCTATGTTCACAGTAGCACAATTTACAATAGCTAAGATTTGGAAATAGCCTAAGTGCCCATCAGCAAATGAGTGGATTAGAAAACTGTGGTACATCTACGCAATGGAATACTATGCTGCTATAAAAAAGAAGAAGCTTTTACCATTTGCAACAGCATGGATGGAACTGGAGAGCATTATGCTAAGCGAAATAAGCCAGTTGGAGAGAGATAAGTATCACATGATCTCACTCATATGTGGGATATAATGAACAACATGAGCTGATGAACAAAAATAGATCCAGAGTCAGAGAAACACTGAACAGACCATCCAACCTCAGAGAGAAGGCAGGGGAGGAGAGGGGGGATTAAGGATCAACTGAAGGATTTGTATGCATGCATATTAGCATAACCAATGGACAGGCACACTGGGGCAGTGGGGGCTTGTCCTGGGAGGTGGGAGTGGCAGGGGGGATCAATAAGGGAAAAATGAGACATATGTAATACTTTAAACAATGAATTTTTAAAAATTAAACTTAAAGAGGATTGGCAAAATTGTGAAGCAATGGTAGTCCTTGCATATTACTATGGGGCAAGGGAGGTGAAACTGGTACTTTGCAAAACTGATGACATCTACTGGAATTGAACACATGCATGCTCTATTACCAAGCAAATCCCTTTTAGAGATACAACCAACAGAATTAAGTATATATTTGCACCAAAAAGAAGAAGAGTGTTTCTATAGCAATATAATCTGTAGTAGCTAACAATGAATAAAATTTGGACAGATATATTGTCACATATTGTTTAAAAAAGTAATATTGTGTTGAAATAAAAATGATGCATAAATACACAGAACAATGTGAATAAAGAATTTCACCAGCATAATGTTAACAATAAAAATTCAGATACAAAAATACTTAATGGCTTCAATAATATAAAGTTAAAATAAAAACCATACAATCTTTGGGGATATAGATGAGAATAATAGTAATATTTTGGGAGGTGTAATGATTAGGGTGGTTGAGGGAGACTTCTGTTTTGATGGTAATATTATAGTTTTTGTTTTCAGTAGTAATTGTGCAAGAGTCTTAACTTTATAAGAATTCATCAGAATAGAAGCTTATGATGTGCACATTTTTCTATATGTATAAGAATTCATCAGAATAGAAGCTTATGATGTGCACATTTTTCTATATGTATGGAATATTGAGTTAAAAAATTTTAAAGGGGAATAAAAAAGAAGAAAAACTCTAGGAAGAAGGTGGAATAGAATGTTTACCTGGCCTTTTCTTAACAAATGCTAGTCTAGAATAAAATACCAATAAAGAACATGCAGGTTCTGCCTGGAGGGCAGTCTTTAAAATGTAAATTCGGAAATCTGGATGAAATGAACTTCGAATCAGTGTGTTGAAGACATGATTATTTAACTCCCAGATGAAGCCTGTCTGATAAGAGTCTGTGGATCCTCTTAATAACAAAAACAATAGTTAGCATTTGAGCTAGGCATAGTTCTAATAGTGTTACATGTATTTTCTCATTTAAAATGAGCAATGGTCCACCTATTGTTTATTGACAGTGAGCCTTGGCAGGGCTTCCACATTTTTCAGATATTCAAAAATGTCAAGGTGCTTGCAGCTGCAGGGTGAATGCTTCTCAGTCATTACAAAATGTAGGAAATTGCTTCTCTAGTTGGAGGGATCTGGGAGTAGAGACTCCTCCAGCCCCCGCCCAACCTCCTTGGTCCAGATATTTTGGCAACTCAGCAGAAATGTAATTGTTGGTTAAGTTTTTGACCCCTGACTTACAAGTGCAGAAATACAGAACTATCAACTGGATTCTGTTTTCCTGCTACCCAAAGTAAACCAATATTCTTTTATATGCCAGTACTGAGGGAATTGATCACCATGAATATAGAAAAAAAGTATAATTATTTAAAAATAAACTTAGCATCCTAAAAATTTCTCTCTTGTTTAAATTAAAACCTGTCTAGAGCCAAAAGGAAATTTAACAAAACTGACTAATTTCCTGGAGACATCATGAGTGGAATAAAAAAAAAAAACTTTCTGAACTATAAATATGCTATTATAAAAACATAATCTTTATATTTGAAACGAAATAGGATCAATACTTAAATCATAGAATACCAAGTGGAATATTTCATACACTAAGTTTATAAGTAAATTGATGGCAAATATGAGTGACAGTATAAGAGACTTGGAAGACAAATAAGGGTGGCCTATGTTAAAGAAATAAAATTCTTATACTTGTTAAAATGGTAAGGACTTTACTCAGGGCTATTGAGGCAGGAATCAAGACTATCACATTAGAGGAGAGAGGTAGGACTCAACTCTGAATATAGCAAGACAAGTGAGGATTTATAGCCAAAACAGAATAGGGAGTCAGGGGATGGAAATTACTAAGACGCATCAAGGGTAGGGAGATTTTTGTCAAACCTCTTAAGCAGATTCTTGTTGAAGGCAAGCAAGGGCGAGGAGATTTTCACTAAGTTGACTTAATTAGGTTCTTGCTAAAACTGAGCAATGCAAGCCCAGCAAAGAAGGGGGCTAAGGTCTAGACTTAGCTCCGGAGAGGGCTCAAAGGTAAAAGAGACATTTGCACCTACAATATAAAAATGTGTACCATTTCAGAATGAAGAAGGGAAGACCTAAAAAACAAACAAAAGTTAGTAAATGAAAACAAATAAAAATAATGCCACAAAGATTTTAAAAAGCCCTGTTTATTGAAAGGGAATATTTTAATTAAGTCACCAGTAAGATTTTATATTTTAAAAATGTTTTTCCAATCAACCATTTTGATTAAAATATTTTACTTTATAAACATTTAAAAATAGGCAAAATATCTGAATAGACACTTCTCCTAGGAAGACATACAAATAGTCAACATATATGAAAAGATACTCAACTTCACCAGCTATCACGGAAATGCAAATCAAAACTGCAATAATATACCACTTCATACCTATTAGAATGGCTAATACAAGATAAATGGCTAATAAATGTTGGAGAGTTTGTGGAGAGAAAAAACACCCTCATTCACTGCTGGTGGGTATATAAACTAGTCTAGCCACTATAAAAAACAGTATGATGGTTCCTCAAAAAATTAAAAATAGAGTTACCATATGACCCAGCAACCCCTCTTCTGGGTATCTACCTGAAAATTTTGAAAACACTTATTTACAAAGATATATGTATCACCTATGTTCATTGTAGTATTATTCATGGTGGCCAAGACATGGAAACTGATGTGTCCCTCATAGATGATTGAATAAAGAAGATGTGGTACGTATATACTATGGAATAGTACTCATCCATGAGACAAGATGAAATACTGCCGTTTGTGAGGTGGGCCTTGAGAATATCATGCTAAGTGAAATAAGTCAGACAGAAAAAGTTAAGAACCATGTAATTTCACTCAAATGTGGGATATAAAACAGAAAGCAACAAAAGAACAAACAGGACAAACAAACAAATAAAAACTCACAGTCACAAACAACAGCATGGCAGTTATCAGAGGAAAGGGCTGTGGGGAGTAGTAAAGGTTAAAGGGGGTCAAATATATAGTGACTAAGGTTATTTGACTTTGGGTGGTGAGGACACAATGCAATATACAAATCATGTATCATAGGAATGTACACTTACAACCTATATAATTTTATCAGTAATTATTGCCCCAATAAATTTAATAAAAAAGAATTATTTCAGAGTTTTATGTTAAATATGTTTTATTGTTACTATTCTTTTTGAAGTTAATCAAAGACTACAGATATAAAAAACTAATCACTTTTCACCCTAAATTTTCATGATAATATCCATAAGCAACTTTGTTGATTATTCTTGGTTATCTTTCCAGAAATTTTTCACTTTTACTGGATATAATAACATAAGTTTAAGGAATACAACATGCTGATTTGATACCCTTATACATTGCAAAATTATTACTACCATAGTTAGCTAATACCTATATTATGTCACGTAATTACCATTTCTTTCTTGTTCTGAGAACATTTAGTCAATCTTGACAACTTTCAAGTATATAATACAGTAAAATTAACTATAATGACCATGCTGAACATTGGTACCCTGGAATGTATTCATCTTCTAACTATTAGTTTGTGCTCTTTGATCAACAAGTCTCCATTTCATGCCCAAGCACTTGGTAATGACAATTCTACTCTGTTTCTACAAGTTTTACTTTTTTAGATTCTACATATAAGTGATTTCACACAGTATTTGGATAAAGATAAAATATTACAAGCTTCCAGAGAGAAAAATGCAGTTTACAGTTTACTTATAGGGCAAAGATAATTACGTCATGTTATATGTGCAACAGGAAGTCAACGCACAGAAGAGCAATATCTGTGCTCTGTTGATAAAAACAAAACAAAACAAAACAAAAACTACCCTTAAGAACAGTCTGCCCAACCATATAACAGTTATACTGTCTTATTTTAGGGCAAAATAAATACTTCTTTTTTATTTTATTACTAGAGGCCTGGTGCATGGATTCGTGCACCAATGGGGTCCCTCTGCCTGGAACTGTGGGATTGGGCTGAAACCGGCTATCCAACATCCCCCTTAGGGGTCCCAGATTGCTAGAGGGTGCAGGTCAGGCCGAGGGACCCCACTGGTGCACAATTGGAACCACGAGGGAAGCAGGAGGTTGGCCAGCCAGGAGGGACCGCAGGAGAGCTCCAGGGCATGTCCGGCCCATCTCACTCAATGCTGATTGGCCAGACCCCAGCAGCAAGCTAACATACCAGGTGGAGCGTTTTCCCCCGGTGGTCAGTGCACGTCATAGTGACTGGTTGCCTGTCTGCCCCCTGGTGGTCAGTGCACATCATAGCAACTGGTCGACTCTCTGCCCCCTGGTGGTCAGTGCATGTCCTACTGAGCGGTTGAGCAGCCTTAGCAAATCATTAGCATATTATGCTTTGTTTTGTTGAACGGTCAACTGGTCGACTGGACACTTAGCATATTAGGCTTTTATTATATAGGATTTTGTAAAGGCACTAGAGAATATCTATGAACAATATCTGGAGGGAAAAAAAACTTGTAGCAGTGTATCAGACCAAATGACAATTTAATCAGAACAAGGAGTTCAAGGTAGGCATAGATTAAGTGAAAATAATAGGAAAAGAAAGAATTGATCTGGCATGTTTATTAAAACTTCAAATGTATTGTGATATGCCTTGAAGTTTGTGTGATATTTGTATAAGAATTATTGAAATAAAGGAGATGTAGTGAAAACAACAGCATGTTAATACTCTCAACTAACTCACGAAAAGCCAGAACTTTGTAGGACAGGTGTTTCAGTAAAAGCATTCTGAAATTATTTCTAATGATGATGTATGCATATTAAATTCTGTGTAATATATTTAATTTTGAGTGAGTGATAATTTAATATGTTAATAGAAAGCGAATTATAACTTTATGAGGTGATGAATGTTAACTAACTTTATCGTGGTAATCACTTCACAATAGACATATATCAGGTCATCATGTTGTACAACTTAAACTAATACAATATTATATGTCAATTATATTTCAATAAAATTGAAAAAAATAAATAAGTAAAATGTTATAAAATATAAAAAATACATTTTTATGTGTGATAGGGATAAGATGGTAACACCAATGGAATTAAAACACATAGTAGAACATCAAAATAATAAGAGGGTGAAGTGATCCAGCAAACACAGTAAAGGCACTTAACTCAGCAGGTTAAAGTAAATAAAGAGCAGCCTTAAGAAAACAACTGAAATAAATAGTTTGGAGAAGTGCTGTTTTTGCTATTGAGTTTTAATGAGCAATGTTTTTTTATTGGCAAATCACTATAGCAAATTATATTGTTGTGTTTTGATCTACAAACTTCTGTGATCCTCATATGGAACAGACACTGACAGTGTGAAACATCATGGGCTACACATACCAGAATTTCTGAAATTCAACAATTTCTCAGTGGTGTTTATTTGGGGGAAAAACTTCTTGTGAACAGTGATATTAAATATATATTTTTAAACACTTTAAGGTCAGTATGTCTAGTTACTGAAAGTGCTAGGCCCAGAACCAGACTGCTGAGAGGGTAATTTCTGACTCAGTCATTCACTAGCTATGATATTGGATATGTCGGTCTATGTGAACCTTAGTTTCTTCATAACAGGGATGATGTTTATATGTTTTCATTCGGTGAATAAGGAAAAATAGCTATTGCCTCTAAAACATCTAAACAATGCCAGGCACATAGTTATAGATGCTGCAATTGTTCTTTACATTCGTCCCAGAGTCCCACATCAAGCATGAACCCTGACCTCTAGCTGCTTTTCTCCAAAGCTGAGAAAAGCTCCGATGCTGAACACAGTTGCACCTCAAAAATGTGGTAGAATTGTTAACTCCAGAAGGAACCATTAACCAATGGAGCATACATGGTGGTAGATAAATTATCCAGGCTTTTTGCTCTCTCATGAAAGTCTAATGTACATTCTACACAGTTAACCAGATGGTCTGCAATGAGGATAAGCCCATCTTTTCAAAAGTGATGACCAGCTTAACAAACTCTTTATTTTACTTTTATCCTTTCTCTGTCTCACTTTCACAATTCTTCATTCTCTTCCTGGAGTCACCTTCTAAGTAAACTAGCTGGTCCCAAAGGTAAGTTTTACATTTCCTTCCATCACTGCATTCTATGAGAGTATGTTCACAATTGATTACCCTGAGTTAGAATAATCTTCAAAGCTTTCACTTAGGAAGCAGAGCTGACAAGAAAAAGTTAACACATAGACTAATTAATTTCTAGTATGCAATGTAACTCAGAATCTAGGCTTTCATTGTTATTTTAATATTTAATATTGATGAAGCCCAGAGAGGTCATGGACTGGTCCAATTTACATACCCAGTTCAGCTGTAAGGGGCCTTTTTATTAAAAATAGCAACATTGAACTTCAGAAAAAAGAACAGAGGGGAAAATATGTAGTAGACATTAACTGGGGAAAAAAAACCCCAACAAAAAGCAAACATGAATACACAGACAGAATTCCATAAAGAGTAGCCATATGTCATCAGGGCTACTTCTTTTTTTAACTTCTGGAGAACCCACCTTCCTAAGAATCCCACCTAAACAAATTTTGGATTTGGAATCCATGAAAAAAACATTGTTTAGCAATGTTATGGAATTAATAGCTGCAGATATATGAAAACTCTATTTATAATAACTAGGCTAAGTCAAAAGAGACTCACATACAGGGTTGGGCAAAAATAGATGTATAGTTGTAATACAAATAAAATAATACAATAAATAATTTTATATATATAATAAAAGCCTAATATGCAAATGGAACAAACTGCAGAACGACCAGTGAAACTACTGGTTGCTATGACATGCACTGACTTCCAGGGGACAGATGCTCAATGCAGGAGCTGCCCCCAGCCCACAGGCCCCAGGCCAGCCAAGACAGGGGCCAGTGGGGGCCCCCCGATTGCCCGCTGATCACCCCACAGATTGGCCCTGATCGCTGACCAGGCCTAGGGACCCCACCCATGCACAGATTTTGTGCATCGGGCCTCTAGTTTGATATATAAAAGCCCGGTGACTGAATGGTGGAACAACCAGAACAACCAGTCCACCAATCGCTATGACGTGCATTGACCACCAGGGGGAAAATGCTCAATTCAGGAGCTACCCTTTGGTGGTCAGTGCATTCCCACAGTGGGAGTGCCACTTGGCTGACCGGGATGAGCAGGTGCTCCCACAGTGGGTCGATCCCCACAGGCCATACCCCTCACCAGTGCACAAATTCGTGCATTGGGCCTCTAGTAAATAATAATACAAGAATAAACTCTATCTTTTTGTGTCTCACAAATATAAACTTACATTTGCCCATCCTGTATTTGTAGTCTGCTAGTTATGATTTCCAATGAGACAAATTATCCAGTTTCAAAATAGATGCAATTTAATCCTTTTGAAAAGTTGCTATGTAGCAGTAGAATATTTTCCTATACTGTCAGTCTGTGACTTTTCTTTTCATTCTTTTTATAATGAATTTCTCAGAGAAGATTTTAATTTTAATAAAGTCCAAATTTTCAATTATTCTTTCATAGATTGTGCTTTTTGATGTACCTAAAAAGTTACCAAACCCAAACCCATTTAGATTTTCTCCTATGTTATATTGTAGGAGTGCTTTGGTTTTGCATTTTACATTTAGGTTCATGATGCACTTTTCGTTAATTTTTTTGAAGCATGTAAGGTTTGTGTCTAGATTCATTTTTTTGCACATGGATACCCAGTTGTTTCAGCACAATTTATTAAAAAGGATATAGCTTTTCTTTGTTGTATACCCTTTGCTCCTTTGTCAAAGGTCAGTTGACTATATTTGTGTGTCTATTTCGGGCTATTATATTCCTTTCCTCTATGTATCCTTTTGACAAACCACACTGCCTTGGTTATTATAGCTTCATGAAGTCAGAAAGTGTCCCTCTCCCAACTTTATTTTTCTCCTAATACTGTGTTGTCTATTCTGGGTCTTTTGCTTCTCCATATAAATTTTAGATACAAGATGTTTTTTCCCTCTGAACTTTTTCTTTATCTCTGATATTCAATAGTTTGACAATAATGTCTAGAAGATGTAGGTTTATTTTTCTTTTGTTGTTGTTTTGTATTTATCTTGCTAGAGTTCTTGAGCTTCCCTATGATTTCTTATTAGCAAAGTTTTCCTATTTAATTTATAATAATATAGTTAGCTTAAGCTTAGTATTCTTAAATCATAATCTATTACTTTGCATCTATATTTAATTCATGATCTTTTATATGCAATGTCTATTTATAGTTTTGTATTTCTCTTATATTTTTAAAATAAAGTAATTTTAGACACTGCATGTAATTTAGACCATAAACACAGTCACATAGTTCTAATTTGTTTTTATGTTTCTTTTTGAGACTGCATTTCACTGAGAATATCTTAGCAATTGTTCAAGTCATGTTTGATTTCCTTTTTGAGCTTAAAGATAAACAATGATTTACTAGGGGTATGTGTTTCAGGCCTAAGAAAATGAATATATTGAAACATGTTGACACAAAAGATGGATTCTCCTCTGCCAGCACTTCTGCCCAGTCTCTAATCCTGCTTTATAATTAATTAGCTGTCAGATCTGCTAAACTTCCATGAAGAGACTACACAGATGTCATGGCAAATTGTTCCTGAAATTAAGACCTGAATTGGGAAGGCTCTTCATCTTGACCTTACAATTCTCTTTATTGATTTTGCTATCATTTTCATCTATTCAGAACAGAAAGAAATCCAAATGTTGCTTTATTTGTTTCTAAAAAGGAACTGTCATGTAATAATTGAATAAATGGCTTTGTATTTATCTCTAAATTATATATATATCTGTGTATACATATATAATATATAAACATATATATTAAAATTATATATATATATGCCTTTAAGTACCTACTCATCAGTGAAGTATTAAAATTAAGACATTCTGGGGGAGGGCGGGAGGTTAATGGGGGAAAAAGGAGGACCTATGTAATACTTTCAACAATAAAGATTTAAAAACAAAAAGATATTCATGTAAGACATTAAATTATACAGTTTAGATGACATTTAATATTTTAAATGAGTATGTAAAATAAAGGCATTGAAATTTTCATTGGAAGAAAAATTGAAACAATTTTTACAGATTCCTTTCATTCTAAATTAACTTAACCTATTATGCTACTTTTTATTTGTTAAAATTTTGTTTGTAAAATAATAAATTTAAATATTAACATTCTTATGCAAGTTTCAATGTACATTTTAGAGTTATTTGAATAATAAAATGTTTTCATTGCATTGAAATACAAGTAGATGATAAAGAATTTACTAATATTTTGATAATTTAATATTAAATAGAAAACATGTACTATATTTGACCATATATTCATATCTATAATTATGTGCCATATTGCTGGCATCCTGTAATTACACATTCTTATTCTAATTTTCCCAATTAACACTGTATAATTACAATGTTTTGATGGCATTAAAAGTTCTATGTAAATATTTTTATTGTATATAATTCCATTGTATTAATTATAATGCACAGGTATGATATTATTAAGACAATAAAGGCATTCTATTTGAGTATTTAGTATTTTTCATATGTTTTTATTGATTATAGTGGGGGGGAAGGGACAGGGATAGAGAGAATCATCGATGAGAGCGAAACATGGATTGGCTGCCTCTTTCCCAGCCCTTATTGGCGATGGAGCCGAAAACCCCAGCATATGCCCTAACAGGCTATCCAACAGGTGACCTCTTGGTTCATGAGTCCACGTTCACCCATTGAGCCACTCCCTGGGGCTGAGTATTCAGTATTTATAGGGGCATTCCAATGTAAAACACAGTGTTAATTAATGCCTTTTATATAAATATTTATACACACAGACACACACACACACAAACACACACACACACACACACACACAAAATATTTCTTTAAAGTGGTTTCCCAAAATAGAGTTGCCAAATCTTGGTTTATATAGAACCCTTCATTCCCAGAAGCGCATCTAGTTCCCTGATGAAGTGTATGCAGCTGAGCTCTGGCTCCTCCGCCACCGCCTCTCTGAACCCGGCCTTAGGGTTCGGAGCTCTCCTCCTCTCACCTGGGGACAGGCTCCCAGGTCGCTGGGTGAGGGAGCATCCCTTGCGCCTCCCATTAGTGGATGTGGATGTGGATGGTAGGGCCAGCCCTGCTTGACCAGGGGCATCCACTCCGGCGAGGCTCTGTGGCTGTCAGCCGGCCACAAGGCAGGGCTGCGCCGTCACCCTATCTGCTACAGCAGGCCGCCGGCGGCTGCCATGTGTCCAAGGGCACCTTGGCACGTGGAGGCCCAGTCAGTCACTGGCCCTGATGTGCCCGCTGTGACCCTCCCTGCATGATGGAGAGGCCTGGAGGAGCAGCGGCCCCCATGCCAGCGGCCAGGCAGGACTCGAGTGGAGTCCCTGGCTTGATTGGTTCCACACCCTTTACCGACAGTGTCTCCTGCTGTCTTTCAGTGCTTCCTTCACCTACATCAGCGGTTCTCAACCTGTGGGTCGCGACCCCTTTGGGGGTCGAATGACCCTTTCCCAGGGGTCGCCTAAGACCATCGGAAAACACATATATAATTACATATTGTTTTTGTGATTAATCACTATGCTTTAATTATGTTCAATTTGTAACAATGAAAATACATCCTGCATATCAGATATTTACATTACGATTCATAACAGTAGCAAAATTACAGTTATGAAGTAGCAACGAAAATAATTTTATGGTTGGGGTCACCACAACATGAGGAACTGTATTAAAGGGTCACAGCATTAGGAAGGTTGAGAACCACTGACCTGCATGATAAACTACTCAAAACCAGGCGAGAGTATACTTCTAGAATCTCATGACAGGGATGGTTTTTCTTTATTGTTTCAACAAATAGGGAATCTGATGGACATCATTTAACATTTTGCTATTCTGCTATCAAAAATACTAATCTCATGATAAATGATGACACCCTATTGAGTATCAATTTTAATTTCAGTTCTAATTTATCATAGTAATAATAATACTTATAAATGAGATGTCTTTACTTTGGGATTTAGGTGTAAAGGCTTGTTCTTGCTAATAACTTAATAATAAATTTAATAAGTTCTCCAGTACATGTAGAGAGGTAGATATCTATATATATAAAAGGCTAAGCCACCGGCCAACCAGCCAGTAGGTATGACGCACACTGACCACCATAGGGCAGATGCTCAGCACAGGAGCTGCCCAACGACAGCAACTTTGCAGAGTGCTCTCTCATACTCTGGGACCCCTCCGGGGATATCGAACTTCCAGTTTCGGCCGGATCCCCACAGGCCAGGCCAAGGGACCCCCACCTGCCTGAAGGACCCCACTCACTCTGAAGATGCCCTTCCATCCCCGGCATCGCCCCAGGTGCAGCCAGCCAGGGAGAGACTTCAGGTGTTTGGCTCCAGGGCATGTCAGGCCTGTCTCTCCCAGTCCTGCCCTGCCGGCCACTTTCTAATTAATTTCCTTTCAATGTGCACGAATCCATGCACCAGGCTTTAGTAGATATATACATATGTATGGATATATATGTATATCTTAAATGAACCAGTACCACTAAATTTCAAATTGTTACTCCATTAATTAGCATTGTAATTGTTCATCAATAATTAAATGCATGCCTCAATTTAAACAATATTTTTTTCAATATAGTTTAAGGTGTATCTTTATTGTTGAAAGTATTGCAGATGTCTCCCTTTTTGTCCCACACTGACTCCCTCCACCCTGCACTCACATGTCCCAGGCCTTCACCGCACGATTGTCTGTGTCCATGGGTTATACATATATGCATACGTTCCCCAGGTTAATCTCTCCCCATCCTCACCCATCCCCGCCTTCCCTTTGAGATTGAACAATCTGTTCCATGCTTCTATGTCTCTGGAACTACTATTTTGTTCATCAGTTTATTTTGTTCATTAGATTCCACATGTGAGTGAAATCTTGTGATACTTATCTTTCTCTGACTGGCTTATATTGCTTAGCATAATACTCTCTAGTTCCCTCCATGCTGTCTCTAAGTGTAAGAGTCCTTTTTTACAACTGCATAGCAATACAGTTTTAAGGATTATACAGTACTCAAAGTAAAGCAATTGCTTTTAGTACCTATTTCTTTTACCCAAATTTTGTGAATTATTTATGTGCACATTAAGAAATGTCACGTCAACAGTTTGTTGTTTTTTTAATATATTTTTTATTAATTTCAGAGAGAGAGATGGAAACATCAGTGATAAAAGAGAATCATTGACTGACTGCCTCCTGCATGCCCTCCACAGGGGATCGAGCCTGCAACCCGGGCATGAGCCCTGACCAGGAATTGAACCATGACCTCCTGGTTTACAGGTTGATGCTCAACCACTGAGCCACGCCAGCTGGGCTCAACAGTTGTTTAATATCTTATTGCATTAGACAGAAAGTTGAAAGTTTCTTAAATTGATATGATTATAGAGACACCCTTTGCTCATTCCAAGTCAATTTTAAATATAGTCCAGTCTTTTGTTTGATTGCTTAAAGGTTTTTTTATTAATGTGCATCTTTATAGGATTTTAAAAATAAGATATGAAATTGCATCACTGAAATGCCTCTTCAGCATCATTACTTTTACAAATAGTATAAAACTACTATGAAATACTCATATTTCATACAATGGCTGTATAAAAGCAATATACTGTGAAGAAATGGTATACAGAGCCCACTAATATACAAAGTAAAAAGAGAAGAGGTTTGTTCTGGTTAATAATTTACACAATAAATTTTCCAGAAATTTTAGTGAAAAAAAATGCATTTATATGGGAACAATGTAAAGTACACTGACTTTAACATTAGTTACAGCACATAAACCTATTTTTACTTTATGAAACACTAAAAATTAAATAATGAAATGATGTATACATTCAGTTTGGGAATTTTGAGTTCTATACTTAGTTCTATTTTTAGTCCTCACCCAAAGATACGTTTTTATTGCTTTGAGAGAGAGGGGAGAGAGAGAGAGAGAGAGAGAGAGAGAGAGAGAGAAACATCAATATTTCTATATTTACCTCCCATACTCACCCCAAACGGAGATCAAACCTGCAACCTAGGGATGTGCCCTAACTGGGAATCCAACCCACAATGTTGTTGTGTAGGAGATGACATTTCAGCCAACTGAGCCACTGGCCAAGCCATAGGAAAACCTTTTATAAGCAAAGGTTTGATTAAGATATATAGATAAAATATTTTCTGTGACAAAGATAAAAACTCTTATGTGTTCCTTGAAATACTGACCAGTCCAGTGAATTTACAAATAAAGCTGATTATAGGAGAAAATGAATAGAGTGACTGTCATTATTTGATTACATAATCCCAAAACATCAAACATTTAGTCTGTGATATATTTATCTTTTCTAAATGTATTTTTCTCTCTTTTTCAAAATCTTAAAAATCCTTAAAATCAATTGTTAATTTAATTAATTTGTTACTTTTAAATAAATTAACTTTTTTACATTTTTACTGCTCCAACAGCTTAATTAAACTCAACTTAATTAACTTAAAATTAAACTTATATTCTTTCAAAGAAATAATGGCATTATATAACACAAATAATGTTAGAATTCATTATTTTTTTAAAATATATTTTATTGATTTTTTACAGAGAGGAAGGGAGAGGGATAGAGAGTTAGAAACATCAATGAGAGAGAAACATTGATCAGCTGCCTCCTGCACACCCCCTACTGGGATGTGCCGCAACCCAGGTATATGCCCTTGACCGGAATCAAACCAGGGACCCTTCAGTCCGCAGGCCGACGCTCTATCCACTGAGCCAAACCAGCCAGGGCTAGAATTCATTATTAAGTGAAACCAAATGATGCACTTAAAAGTTCTCAAACTTAAATTAGTTAAAATTTCAAATTTGAGATAGGACTTCCAAGGTGACTAGCTACGTTTTATATTAGAAAAAGGAGCCCAGCTGGCATGGCTCAGTGATTGTGCATCAATCTATGAACCAGGAGATCATGGGTTTGATTCCTGGTCAGGGTACATGCCTGGGTTGTGGGCTCAATCCCCAGTAGGGTGTATGCATGTGGCAGCCAATCAATAATTCTCTCTCATCATTGGTAATTCCAACTCTCCCTCTCCCTTCCTCTCTGAAATCAATAAAAATATACTTTTTAAAAATGAAAAGAAAAAGGAAGATATATGTATGGTTGTGATAATTTCTAAAATATATTTGAATCATCTATTAAAGATAACATTTAAATTTCTGTAGCCTTTCTATATATTTAAGGTTTCAATTTCCAAGTTTCCCTACCCTCTTAGCTAATTTCAAGAATACAACATGGTATCGTCAGCTGTAGACACCACATTGTAAATTTGAACTCAAGAATTTATGTAACTTACATAACTGAAACTTTGTAGTCTTTGATCAATATCAACCCATTTTTCCCTCCCCCAGCCCTCAGCAATCACCATCCTATTCTTTGATTCTATAACTGTTTTACTATTTTAGATACCACATGTAAGTATGATCATGGATTATATATCTTTCTGAGTTTGACTTATTTCACTTAGTAGTATAATGTCCTCCAAGAACATCAATGTTATTGCAAATGACATTATTTTCTTCTTTTTAAATGCTAAATAATATTCCATATTGTTATAATAAATATTTTACATTATATAAGTTACAATATATACCATTTATATATTATATATTATTGCATATAGTATATACTATAATTTAATATATTTATATGTTTATAATTAACATAAATTACAAATGTAATAAGTTTATTATATAAATAATATTCTATGTATATCACATTTTCTTTATCCATTGATGGGCATTTGAGTTATTTCCATATCTTGGCTATTGTGAATAATGACTGTAGTGAACGCGAGGGTACATATATATTTTTTAACATTCTGACTTTAATATATATACCTAAAATATATACCTAAAAGTGGGATGGCAGGATCATATGTGTAAGGTGATATCTCATTGTGGTTTTGACTTATTTTTCTCAGATGATTAGTGATGTTGAGTAATTTTTTATGTAACTATTGGCCATTGTATTTCTTCTTTGGAGACAGATTATATTTGAGTAATTTTTTCTTTTTTAAATCCAATAATTTGGGGGTTTTGTTTGTCTGTTTGGGATTGGAAGTCCTTATATATTAAAGAGATAACATTTTATCAAATACAAGGTTTGTAAATATTTTCTTTCTTATCATGTTGTTTTTTCAGCCTACTGACTGTTTCCTTTTCTTTGCTTTTCAGAGCTCTTTGGATTGGTGCATTCCAGGTTGTTGATTTTTTACTTTTGTTACTTGAGGAGCTTTTGGTGTCATGTCCAAAAAATCATTGTCATTTCCAATGACATGATGGTTTTTCCCCTAGGTTTGTTTGTTTGTTTTTTCTGGAAGTTTTCAGGGTTTTTTTGGTGGTAAAAAATACTATTAAGTACTACTCCTTCAAGGATCCTAAAGATACCTTATTCTTAAATTTTTTTCTTAAACTTTTTGGGAACTCTTTTGTTTGCCCCAATTGGTACTATTTCCTTAGGCAGCTGCAGGGTAAATACTTACCACTGGTTGTTTTGAAAAATGCTCTGAGGATAGGTCTTTTCCATCAGAGGTAACTCTAAGTCAGATCAATAATGATAAGCCCATCAATAATAAATAGGGGACTTTCTGGGAGCTTTAAGACAGATAAGAAAGTAACAATACTCAGAACATGGATCTTTTGGGGAGCATCTAGTATGTACAAAGCATCTTCCACCTCTCGTGTATACTATGCTGCTACTGTGTAAGTTAACACGTACCTAGAGACAGGGAGGATTGGAAATAGAGCATGCTATTATACCACCAAGTTAACTATTCTGAGATCAGCTGGTTTTTTTGTAATCAAATCAATTTTGAGTCATTGAAAGCCTTTAGTAAAATCTCTGACTTCTAAATAGATTAATTTTGACATTTTTTCCCGGTGTTCTTGATTTTGTGAAAGAAGAGAATTTCCAAAAGTGCTTCTTCATTGATTAGTCTGTATTTGGATATATTTACGTTGTTAAGAAGAGGTGAAAGTACAGAATTCATTTTAATGTCTCACATCCAAATTTTGTAATTGACATTTTAGCAGAAAGAAAATAATTAGTAGTTAATTTACCCACTTATTTTATTTTTACATAAACCAAATTATATGCAGCTCAAAGATTCTAGATAAATGTCTTGGCAAGTTGCTAACTTGAGAATCTTGTCATATTAGAATCACAATTTTAGTGTGTGAAGATAATTTTTAATCATAATGTTCTCAACTTATTTATAGACTAAAAAAACCCCCAAAACCCAAGAATTCGCTTACTTATTAATTTCAGCTGAAAATTCTATGATAGTTTTATTAGATTCTAAAACTCCTGAAGGAAAATAATAGATGTACAGTAAATGCATAAGTATTCAAACAACCCCCTCATAAACACATGAAATATTGGTGTAATTTAAATATCCAAAACAGGCATATTCAAAATATAAAACAATGATAACAAAAGGGTGATTATAATTACACATGTTTTTCTAAAATAGCTATAATACTGCTAATATTTTCTGCTTTGTGATAAACCTTAATTTTCTTGGTTGTAATGTGGATTCAGTATGGAGAATCTGAAATATTACATCATCAATAAATTAAGATGTACTTGAAGGAACATTAATAAAACAATTTAGATTATCCTATATAATAAAGAGCTAATCTACACTAATAAAAGAAAAACATGGTAATTAGCGTACGACCGCTACCCTTTTTATTGGCTAATCAGTGAGTATATGCAAATTAACTGTCAGCCAAGATGGTGGCCGGCAGCCAGGCAGCTGGAAGAGAACATGAGGCTTGCTTGCTCCAGGGACTGCAGACTCCAACGTTCCCCGCCTGCGCTGCCGTCCTCTGAGTTGCAACTCTAAGCAACTATGTACTATGTTGCAAATGTGGAAGCTAAAAAAAACCCCCAGAAAACAGCTTTCAGCCTGCCGGGATCTCAGAGCTGAAGTTATACATTGTTTCGATTATAGAACGCAAACAAACCAGATACGAAGCCTCAGAGCTAGAGCCAGAGCTAAAGCTGGCCCAGAAAAAAATAAAAAAAAAAGAGAAAAAAAAGGAGCAGTTGGGAGCTTTATTCAACAACTGCCAGCCTGAAAGCAGCCCTCAGCCCCTCACCCAGACTGGCCAGGCACCCCAGTGGGGACCCCCACCCTGAAGGGTGTGTGACCAGCTGCAAACAGCCATCATCCCCTCATCCAGGCTGGCCAGGCCCCCAGTGGGGACCCCACCCTGATCTAGGACACCCTTCAGGGCAAACCAGCCGGCCCCCAGGCCTCTATCCTATATAGTAAAAGGGTAATATGCCTCCCAGCACCGGATCAGCAGAGCCGCGAGCCCTCTTGGCACCAGATCAGCGTGACAGGGGCAGCGCCCAAACCCCCCTTAATCCCTTCTGCAAGCTCTTTTGTTTGAACAGGGGGCGGCCCACCAACCCCCCCCCCCCCCCACGGGCCCTGCTCTCTGTGTGACAGGGTACGGAGCCCCAACCCCCCTGATTGGCCCTGCTCTGTGCGTGACAGGGGGTGGCACTGCAACCTCCTCATCGACCCTGCCTTGAGTGTGACAAGGGGGCGGTGCCCCAACCCCCCAATCGGCCCTACCCTGAGCGTGACTGAGGGTGGCATTGCAACCTCCCAATCGGCCCTGCTCTGAGCCTGACCAGGGGCTGCACCTAGGGATTGGGCCTGCCCTCTGCCACCCGGGAGCAGGCCTAAGCCAGCAGGTCGTTATCTCCTGAGGGGTCCCAGACTGCAAGAGGGCACAGGCCGGGCTGAGGGGCCCCCCCTCCCCCACCGAGTGCACAAATTTTTGTGCACCGGGCCTCTAGTATGCTAATAAGACTGGATGGCAGAACAATCATCCAGAACCACCTTCTGGAAGGACAGTGATCGGGGGGTGGGTCCACGGCAACAAGGAAGCCAGGGCTGTGAGAAAAGAGCCCCTTGAAGGAATTTTGTGCATCGGGCCTCTAGTTATGAAATAAAGCCTTTGGAAGCAGTTTATATTTTGGAAGCTATTTTTTCTGGCACTAGAATCTGTCAATAATTAACTAGTCTTCAGAAAGTTGATTTGCTGTGCCATGCCGCATTAGATATGCATATGGCTTCATACCCCTCTTTCCCACAATGCCTCTCCCCACTCTATACTTTCAAGAAACGTTCAGAACTTTCCAACTCATTGAATATCATGGACAATTTTTCTCAAGACAGTGTAATACTATCTTGAAAATGCATTACAAATGCTACAAATATATACTAGTTACAATACATGATAGCATATGTTGCCTTCTTTATGATCATCTCCATTTTATAATTTTTATTAGCAATATCAGCAAGCTTAAATGGAAAAAGCCAAACCTTTCCCATTTTTGCATTCATTTGCAAACTGAAATTCATCAGTAATCCAGGATTCTTCCTTTTCATCAATGATAGAAAAGTCTTCTATTATGAAGATAGATAGATAACACAATATGAATTAACATTAGTGTATTTATAATCTACTTCATGAATTTCAAATAATAATTTAAAATGTTGAAAATTATTTTACATATAATATTATATGGATTTACCATTGATATAGCTTTTATTATATATTTCTGTTCAGTTTTAGGCATTGAAGCTATATGCAGAGAAATATACAGACACATACAGTTGAATTACTAGTCAGTGTATATATATACATATATACATATATATGCACATATATGTATCAATGTAATACAAATATTAGCATTGCCTTTTTATGTACTTTAAAAAATAGTATAAAGTAATATATTAAAAATACTTTGTGACCTTTGAAACAATATATTCTGATTGACTGGTTCTTGCATGTCTACACTAGCACTCAGGGAGTGAACTGAATGGCTACTGAATCAAGACACAGAATATTGAAAAGGTCACCAGTGTATGATGGTGAAAATCACCTCATAAAGCTTTTGACTTTAGAGATTTTTTCTTCATGAAATAGGCTGTAAATTGGCAGAGCAAATATTTCAGGCAAACATTTTTTTAAATAGTGAAAAAAGAAAGCATGCTAAGACAAATACTATAATCAAGAAGTGAACAGATATAATTTCATTCTTTTAGGACATGTTCTCTCAGACTTGTTTTGTACTTGGAATACTTTTTGATTTGTACATAAAATTACAGCCACAGCACAATAACATGAAATCGCTTTACATGCAGGTCATGATAATTCAACATAGTTTAAAATGAAATCTCTTGCTCTGTGCTTGGTATACAGATAAATTTACCTTTTATTGTTCCGTGGTTCTGTCTCCCAACTTTGAAATACAAAAATCTCTGGAAAATATATTTTTTCATAGTTTATTTAGTGACCAAATCTAATCTCACCTGAGATGAGACCAGTTATAGTCTTTATTTACTCATTTAGTTTGCTACAGAAAAATAAGTGTGTTTAATCATGGGAGCTATCCAAGATCCTGCTGGGAGGTGTCCATAATAAGTTAGATATACATATACTAATTTTCTGGAATAAAATTTTCTGAATCTCAAAATACTTTTGATCCCAATGTTTTAGATTGGCTAATAAACAGATATTGTAACATTCATATAATGTTACAAGTGGGGTAAAAAAGAACTTGAAAATATTTATTGGAAGATTTTTTAATAGTTAAAAATTCTGTACTCAACACTTTAAATGCAGTGATTGGTTTTACAAGTGACATTCTATGGTTATTGGAGATGAAATTGTTAATGAACTAAAGGGTCCATTTGCCTGTGTTCATCAAAGCCCAATAAGACAGGAACAGGAGTTTGCAGCAAAGAAAGTAAGGGCTTATTTTTAGGAAGAGGCCCCAGCCCAGAGGTTAGCTCATGCTCAAGACCTGGCTCCCAGATGGCTTCCAGGAGGTGGATTATACAGGGGAAAATCACTAATGGTGGTGACAAGTAAGCCAGGGTTAGGTTAGGGTCCTGGTCTCAACTGATTGGTTGGTGGTTGGCACCTGGGAAGGGGGTGGATCAGGGCATCTGGTCCTAATGTCAGCCATCACAGCCAACACTTTGGCTTCGCTGCTTTTCTGTGCCTCGAGCTGAAACACAACTGAGGGTTAGTTTGATAGAAACTATCTCTGGGCTCAGCAGACCTGAGTCTTTGCTCCTCAGGTTACTAGATGCTGATCAGAACCTCACTGTCTTGAGGACTTAGGCGCAGTGATGGCGAACCTCTGACACGCGTGTCAGAGGTGACACGCGAACTCATTTTTTTGGTTGATTTTTCTTTGTTAAATGGCATTTAAATATATAAAATAAATATCAAAAATATAAGTCTTTGTTTTACTATGGTTGCAAATATCAAAAAATTTCTATATGTGACACGGCACCAGAGTTAAGTTAGGGTTTTTCAAAATGCTGACACGCTGAGCTCAGAAGGTTCGCCATCACTGGTTAGGGAGTAGTGTGCAAGGAAGAAGGAGGCAGGTGAGTCAGGGTGCTGGATGATGACAGTTTGAATCAAAGGAAAGGATGGAGGAAAGGTCATATTAAAGAATTAAGTTTCTATGCAGTTACAAAATTTTAACATGAAATATTATAAAAATCCACTTTATGGTAACAATCATGAATTTTATAAAATTAACCTCTTTGGTGTTATCTTATTGCTCTTTGTAGATTATTGTCTTCAAACTTCCATGCAGTAACTTGTGTATGAAGAGCATATTTCAGCCATAGCCAGTTTGGATCAGCCTGCAGATGAAAGGGTCCCAGTTTGATTCCAGTCAAGGTCATGTATGTACCTCAGTTATAGCCTCTAGTCTATATATATAAAGGCC
Source organism: Myotis lucifugus (assembly GCF_000147115.1). NCBI lineage: Eukaryota > Metazoa > Chordata > Mammalia > Chiroptera > Vespertilionidae > Myotis > Myotis lucifugus. The sequence continues at coordinate 483,169 of NW_005871402.1, read as the reverse complement.
CAGCAATGGAATGGCGGAACAACCAGAACGGACGCATGTGGGAAGCAACCAATCCATGTGTCACTCTCACAGTGATGTTTCTCCCTCTCTGTCTCTCCCCGTCCCTTCCACTCTGTCTAAAAACTCAGTGGACCTAGAGAGTATTATGCTCCACGAAATAAGCCAGTCAGAGGAAGACAAGTATCACATCATCTCACTTATATGTGGAATCTAACGAACAAAATAAACTGATGAACAAAATAGATCCAGAGACATAGAAGCATGGAATAGACTGCAGAATCTCAGAGGGAAGGCTGGGGAGGGTGGGTGGGAAGAGATTAACCAAAGAACTTGTGTGCATATATGCATAACCCATGGACACAGGTAATAGGGTGATGAAGACCTGGTTCAGAGGTTAGGGGTGGGCTAGGAGAGGACAATGGGGGGAAATGGGAGACATGTGTAATACTTTCAACAGTAAAGATTTAATTTTTAAAACTCAGTGGAAAAAATATCCTCGGTGACGATTAACAACAAAAAGAACATGTTTTATATGGGTGTTATTTTTGTAACCTTACAAAAACCATTTCACTATCCTAAACAAATCACTAATTCATTAGAATTTGGTTTACATTTCTCTTTGTTAACAAGGACTTTTATTAATTACTAGGACCCAGTGCACGAATTTATGCACCTTGAAAGGAACTGTGGTCTGCAAGGCTGTGGTAGGCACAGAGGCAGGTCTCAGCCTATTCTCCACACCCCTGCCCAGCCCCTCCCACCACAGCCCCCAGTCCCCTGTCTGCCACAGCCCTGCTCCCACCACCTCCACTCTCACATGGTGACAGTGTCGGCCCCACTCACACCCACTGACAGCACGGAGCTATTGGGGCCAGCACCGTCAGCGGGTGCAAGCAGCAGATGCTGCCCCAATCACCCCTCAGGAGCAGAGGGAGGTGGAGAATCTCTCAGGGGCGATCAGGGACAGCAGCTGCTGCTCACACCTGCTGATGGCACCAAGCGATCAGGACCAGCACCGGGCACTGGCAGCGGGTGCGAGCTGGGCCAGCACAGGAGTGGGTGCAAGCAGTGGCTCCTGAGCCAGCAGCAGGTGCAATCAGGGCTGGCGCCGGCAGCAGGTGCAAGTGCCAGGCGGGGCCGTGGCATGTGGGAGCAAAGAATTTTCAGTAACCACCAGAGGCTCACCCCAATGACAGTGACCAGCACTTTGCTCACCTGCTCCACCATCCCGCTGCAGCCGACGCCCACCATTTCCCATGCATGCCCCCTGGTGGTCAGCACACGTCATAGTGACTAGTTGGTTGTTCCGACATTTGGTCTATTTGCATATTAGCCTCTTATTATATAGGACTAGTGGCCCGGTGCATGAAATTCAGCATGGGGGGGTGTCCCTCAGCCCGACCTGCACCCTCTCCAATCTGGGAACCCTCAAAGGATATTCTACAGCCAGTTTACAGGGATCGGGCCTAAACCGGCAGTCGGACATCCCTCTAGCAATCCGGGACTGCTGGCTCCTAACCACTCACCTGCCTGCCTCCCTGCCTGCCTGATTGCCCCTAACCACTCTGCCTGCCGGCCTGCTCTCCCCTAACTGCCCCCAGACTCTGGACTGCTTGCCCCCAAATGCCCCCCGCCAGCCTGATCACCCACAACTGCCCCCCATGCCAGTGTGCTCACCCCCAACTGCTCCCCCCACTGGCCTGCTGGCCCCCATCTTCCCTCCCCACTGGCCTGCTCACTCCAAATTGCCCCCCCCACTGTCCTGATCACCTCCAACTGACCCCACTGATGGCCTTCTTGCCCCCAACTGGCCCCCCTGCTAGTCTGCTTACCCCCAATGACCCCTTCCCCCATCAGCCTGATCACCCACAACTGCCTTCCCCTCTTGGCCTCTAACCGCCTTTACCTTGGCCCCACTACCATGGCTTTGTCCAGAAGAACGTCTGGAAGGTCTCCTGGAAGGTCTCCCAGTCTAATTAGGATATTACCTTTTAATTATTATAGATAGAGGCCTGGTGCATGGGTAGGGACCGGCTGGTTTGCCCTGAAGTGTGTCCTGGTTAAGGTGGGGGTCCTGCTGGGGTGCTTGGCCAGCCTGGGTGAGGGGCTGATGGCCGTTTTCAGGCTGGTCAAGCCCCCAGCAACCCAAGCTCCCAGCCTCTCCTTTCTTTCTTTCTTTCTTTCTTTCTTTCTTTCTTTCTTTCTTTCTTTCTTTCTTTCTTTCTTTCTTTCTTTTTTTTAGTGCCTCCTTGAGCGGAGGCCAGGGCAGGCTAGAAACAGGTATCTGGGATTTATTTATCTTCTATAATTGAAACTTTGTAGCCTTGAGCAGAGCCCAGGGACAGCCAGGGCAGGCAGGAAGCTTGGCTTCCTCCATCGCTGGGGGCAACCCAAGCCTCCTGCTCACTCCAGCTCCATGGCCGCTGCCTTCTTAGTTGGGTTAATTTGCATACTTGCTCCTGATTGGCTGGTGGGCGTGGCTTGTGGGTGTAGTGGAGTGGTGGAGTGATGGTTAATTTGCATGTTTCTCTTTTATTAATGTAGATAGAGGCCCGATGCACAAAATTCGTGCAAGAGTAGGCCTTTCCCCGGCTACTCTGGCACCCCCTGGGCCTTCCCTCTGGCACCCAGGACCCGGGCTTCCCTCGCAGCCCTGGCTTTGTCCAGAAAGTCATCTGGAAGAATGTCCAGAAGGATGTCTGGTCTAATTAGCATATTATACTTTTATTATTATAATAGATGCCAATCGATGCTATTTATTTTATATATTGATATTACATATTTTTCCATTATATCTTGCCATTAATGATCTCCGAAATCCTGACATATATTTTTAAAATGTAATGTATACAATTTCGTGAGTTTTAACAAAAGTATTAAGTCATATAGCCACCGCATAATCATTATATAACTCATTTCCACTAACTCACAATGTTTTCTGCCTCTTTGCAGTCAAACCTTTCTTTTGCTACGTGGTCCATGGTAAATATTGATATGCTTTCTGTTATTATAGAGTGCATTTCATAGCATTTTTAAATCATTTCATTGAGGTATGATGGACATATTAAATCAAAAGCTGTACATATTTAACATTTACAACTCAATGAGTTTGGTGTTAAACATATGTCTGTAAAATCATCATTTCCATAAAGACCATTAAAAAATTCATCACCTCAATAAGATTCATCCTACCCCCTTTATTATTAATTTGTGATAAGAATACTCAACGTAAGACCTACACACTTAGCAAATTTTAAGTGTCAAAATATAGAATGGTTAGCTATAGGTACTATGCTGTACAGTAGCTCTGCAGAACTTATTTATCATACAGAACTGAAACTTTGTACCCTTTAGCCATCACTCCTCTTCTTTCTCCTCCTCTCAAGCCCTGACAACAACTATTCTATTCTCTGCTTCTTTGAATTTGACTTTTATATTCTACATGTAAGTGAGATCATACATTATTTGTCTTATTGTGTCTGGCTTATTTCACTTAGTATAATGACTTCCAAGTTTATTCATGTTACTACAAACTGCCAAGTGTCCTTCTTTTTCAAAGCTGAGCGATACTACATTGTATATGTATATTGTATATATGTGTATAAATATAATATATATGTATATAATTTTTAATCCACTCATCTGTTGATGAACATTTAGATTGTTTCCAGATCTTGGTTATCCTATATAGTAAAAGCCCAGCAATTGAACAGTGAAACAACCAGAATGACCAGTTAACCAGTTGTTATGATGTGCACTGACCACCAGGTGGCAGACACTCAACACAGGAGCTACCCCCTGGTGGTCAGTGCACTATCACAGTGGGAGCGCTGCGTGGCTGACCTGGATGAGTGGCTGCCCCCTTTTGTGAACCCCAGGCCAACAGGCAGGAACCCAGGCTGCAGGAACTCAGGCTGTGATAGTCGCTGCCTTGCCCTAAGCTCCTCCTCCTCCTCACTCTCTGCCACCTCTTCCAGACGGTGTGCAGTGCCCCCACTGTCACTGCACACACACAGCTGACCCTGGAGGCTGAAAGGTGGATCCATGGCCACCGAGGGACTGAGGCCTACTCCACCACCTCCCAGTGCTATTGTCCCTGGGCCCATCCCTGACTGGGTTCCTTGGAGAAGCTAGTGCTCCAGCTCCACAGAAGATGCCGGACCAGGGAGCAGCCAATCGGAGGGCAGGTCCACAGCTGCTCAGCTGACTGGGATGAGAGTCACTCCCACAGCAGGCTGATCCCCACAGGCCATGACCACCACCAGTGCACGAATCCTGTGCACCGGGCCTCTAGTCTATATATATAAAAGCCCAGCAACAGAACGGTGGAACAACCAGAACAACTGGTCAACCAGTTGCTATGACGCACACTGACCACCAGGGGAAGACGCTCAATGCAGGAGCTGCTCCCTGATGGTCAGTGTGCTCCCACATTGGGACCGCCGTTGTGCTGACCAGGATGAGCGGCGCTCCCACAGCAGGGTGATCCCCACAGGCCACACCCCCCACCAATGCACGAATCCATGCACCAGGCCTCTAGTCTATATGTGTAAAAGTCAAGTGATCAGAATGACCGGAACAACCAGAACAACCTGAACAACTGGTCACTATGACACGCACTGCAGCCAGCCAACTGGCCTGATTGGGGGCAGGGCTGGCTCGGCAACCTCCCATGGTACCTCCAACCGGCAGGCTTGGTTCCCAAAGGCCCCCCCACACCCCAATCAAGGGTGAATTTGTTCATGGGTGGGATCCAGCTGCCTGTTTCAATCAGGGCCTTTCAGGGGCAGGGCCGGCTAACCTCCTATGGCCCCTCCCCCTGGACAGCCCCGGCCCTGATCAGTCCTGATGGGAGTGGGGCAACTGCACCCCACGAGTGCACAAATTCATGCACGGGATCTCCAGTTTTAAATAATGCTATAGTAAACATGGGAGCACAGATATCTCTTCAAGATCCTGATTTCAGTTCCTTTGGGTATATACCCAAAAGTGAGAATGCTGGGTAGTATCTTATCTCTATTTTTCATTTTTAAAGAACCCCTATTTATTTTCCATAGTGGCTATACCATTTAACCTTCCCACAAACAGTATACATGATTTCTGATTTATTTGTATCCCTGACAAAAGTTCTTTTGCTTGTCGTTTTAATATTAATCCTAATAAGCTTATTGTTTTGATTTTAAGCACTTGATGATTAGTGATGTTCTTTTTTTTTTGTATTTGGTGCTGGTTTTTTTAAATTTTGTTTTATTGCTTAAAGTATTACAAAGAGTAGTACATATGTCTCCTTTTTTTTTTCCCTTGACCTTCACCCGGCTTCCCCACCCCCCAGTGTCTTTTGTCCATTGGTTATGCTTATATTAGTGATGTTCTTATGAATAGAATCTTATAGTAACTCATATTTTTAGTTTGGATTCTTTTCTAAGCTTTATGCTGTTGCAATTCACTAATTGTGCTGCTTGTATCAGTAGCTACTCTCTATTATTAACTAGAGGCCCAGAGCATGAAATCGTGCATGGGTAGGGTCCCAAAGCCTAGCCTGCAATCAGGTCCATCTTCTGCCCACTCGCCAGTCCCCAGTCCTGCCCTGCCACTGCCCACCTCGGTTCCCCATGGTTCCCAGTTCATCATCCAGAAATCGGAGCCTGCAAGCCTGGGGGACGGACCAAGAGGTATGCCTTCTGCCCGCTTGCCAGTCCCCACGCCCCACCGCCACCCACCTCCACCCACCCTGGTTCCCCATGGTTCCCCGTTGGCCATCCAGTGATCGGAGCCTGCGGGATGGAGTAGGGACCGAGAGGTGGTCAATGCACCTCATAGCAACTGGTCAATCGGTCATTCTGGTCGTTATGCCGTTATGGTTGCTGCCTTTTTATTATATAGGATTAGTATTCTATTGTTTGTTAATATCATAATTTGTTTGTTCATTCACCAGTTAATGAACATTTGTTTTTTTTCCCCTACTTTTATTTTCAGCACATTGTTAGTTTTATTTAACTTTGATCACATATAGAATAATTTGCAACATCCCCCCCCCTCGACCATCATTAAAACAGAGCATTTTCAAGCTTGTTGGAACTAGAAAGGATTTCTAAAGGTATCTCAGAAAAAGCAGCAGGTGTTTATTGAATTAAATGTCAATCCACATTTACACAAGAGCCTGAAAGTTCTGAAATAAACTATTTTTACTTTTTTTAAAGATTTGACTTTTACTAACCTGGAAAATTCAGTAGGTTGAATACTACATAGTGACTAAGAATTCAAGCAAGATAATTTGAAACACTATTATCACCTTTTTAACTACAATAAAATAATAAACTTATCCACTTGCAAGATAATCATTGGTATTGCTTAACTCTTGAAAATACTCTTGGGATTTATTTGTTGTTTTCTTTCTCATAGCTATGTAATTCTTTAGTATTCTTTAAAAAAGTAGGAAAGGGACTTTGTCACTTTTGCTTCATTTGCATTTTAGAGTCAGTAAAAGGTACATCTCATAAAAATTATAAATTTTTCCTGTGGAAAAAAATTAATACATTATTATTACAAATAAGTCAAAACTATAACTTTTACGTTACCCAAAGTTTTCAAGTTGTTACGGTACACTTTATATAATAATAATAATTTATTTTTACTTTAGGATTCTATTCCTTTTTAAATGACTTTATTTTTTAGAGAAGTTAGGTTTAAAACAAAATTGATAAGAAGGTACAAAGATTTTCCATTTACCTCCTGCATTCTCCACTCTTTTGAAATTATGAACAATGCTTTTATGAACATTCTAGAACAAATCTTTAATGTGAACATATATTTTCACTTATCTTGAGTAAATATCTAAAATTGATTTTGATTGGTCATTGGTGACTTCATGTTTAAACTCTATAGGAAGCTACACAACTGCATTCCAAACTCTTTATATCATTTTGCATCTCCACAAACAATGAATGAAAACTGCAGCAATGTAATGGATGTTCAGCACTAGTGCTTTGTATTGTTGGCTTTAGAGATTTTAGCCACTTACTGGCTATGCAGTTGTATTTCATTGTGGTTTAATTTTCATTACTCTGAGGACTAATGAGGTTGAGCATCTTCATATTTGTACATCTTCTTTTGTGAAGTGTCTAATGAACAGTTTTGGTCATGTTTTATTAGGTTGTTGGTCTTGCTATTATAGTATATTTTAAAAAACATTGTGCATATATTCATTTATCAGGCATTTGTTTAGCAAATATTTTCTATTATTTTGTCTTGCATTTTTATTTTCCAATGAGTATGTTTCAAAGAGCTATTTTAAAATTTTTGATGAAGTCCAACTTAATATACATAACTTTTTATTTATACAATATGATGGGTGTGTACTATTTAAGAACTCTGTCAAACTCAAGGTCACACAGGTTTCTCCAAGGTTTTGTTTACAAGTTTTAGAAGTTTAAGGTTCACAATTTGGTCTATGATTTATTTTTATTAAATTTTTGTATGTGATGTTAGGCAAGGATGGAGCTTCATTTTCCGTATAGATGGGTAATCCATTTTTTTAGCAATACTAGTTGACAATTTCTCCTTTTTCTCTTTGCATTTCCTTTGCATCTTTCTTTACAATTAAATGTTTGTGGGTCTATTTCTTGTTGGTTTTCCCCTAATAATCTATGCTTGTTTTTATTACCAATACAGCATTTTCACTGGTTACTTTTTAATGAGTCTTGAAATCAGGTAGTATGAGTCATCCAACTTCGTTCTTATTTTAAAAGTTGTTCTCCCCCCAGTTATTCTTGGTCCTTTGCATTTCTGCATAAATTTTTCAATTAGCTTGTTAATAAAACAAAACACAATTTTTGTCTAGGTTTTAACTATTTATATAATTTGACTTTTTTCCTACTTTATAACTGCAGTTACTTAGGGTTTATACTGGATCAGCATGCATCTCTTTCTTATATACTCCCTGTCTCTATCAGGACACTCTTCTCAATGATAGTTTGCCTTTCGAAGTCTTTATTCATATTAAAGTTATTTCCTCTGTTAATATCTATTTTGAAAAACTAGATTCATTTCATATGCCCAATTGTCTACCTCATATGTTATATACCATATGTTAAAAACTTAAATGTAGCTGTCTCATAGTAAATCCTATCTTTAACATGTTCAGAATGAATACTGTTTGTGCTTCAGTGTATTACATTGCTGGTCTTCCTCATCAGAGTTAATGTTGCTTCTATCTATTTATCCAGATGCTCTTTCCAAATAGTTGTCTTTCTTGATTCTCTCCTTTGGCTAATGCCTCTAATTTTCTTGCTTTCAACAGTTACTCTAAACTCATTTCTGGTCAGCAGAGGCTAAAACCCTATTACAGCTAAGTATCTGCATGTGGCATGTCAAGCTTATAAACCACTAGTTTAGGCAAAGTGTCTGGATAGCTCTTCAGTGGAAATACCACAATAAATAATGTGAATGGGAATAAAGATCTGATGAACTGGATCAGCCTACCCGCGGTTCCTCGCATGCATTGTGAGTTCCTGTAATTTGTTGATGTTGGCCATGCTCCTTCACACATTCCCCTTTCTCTTTCATCAAGTTCTCTCATGTGTAGCTGAAGTCTCAAATTCTATGAAGGAAAAGACCAAGATAAGAAATTAATTGTCTCTAGGATTTTATTCACTATTTACCTAAGTATATTTTCAGAAAATAATGAAACCAGTAATCATATTATACCAGATTGACATTGGAGACAGGACATCAAAATATGCAGACAATTTCTTTCCCTGTGGAAATGAGAAAAGTGGAGAGAGAGTATTGAAACTGGAATCCCTACTATATTTAGTATGAGTCAAAGAGGAATTTTTAGTTTGCTTATTTAATTAATGATGTTTTGCATATCAATAATATTGATCATATTTAAATATAAATCAAGTAGAGTTAAGAGATAAGAGTAAACTATAAGGGGGAAGTTTGCCACTTGTTAAAAAATAAACCAGAATCCTGCTTATTTTAGGCTTATATTGTCCAAGAACCCATAGTTATGGGAGAAAATCAACCCTGACATAATGGATATATAACTGGGGCAATCAAACCAGTAAAAGACTGAAAGAAAATCTTTAGCTAACTATGTGACATCATAACAAAAACTTACATATACCCAAATATCTTGCATCTATAATCATTATTATCCACCTTGAGAGACTACGGGATTTACACATGCATCAATACTTCTTGTTTAATAAACTCAAACATGTTAAGAACTTGGGTTTGAAAGATTTTCTCTATCATGCATTAAATAAAACCTCTTTGGCAAAATGTTAGTTTGTTTATTCATAAAAAATAATATAATTATCTGCCTAATATTATTAGATTAATGATTAATAAGTACTTAGAATAATTCCTGTTACATACCCATTACTTAATAAGTACAAACTAACATTATTGGTGTTTTTCTACCTTCCTTCTGCTAAAAAGGTCTATGGGATAAATGTTCTTTTTCTTATTATACAAATGAAGTACTGCATTTGCAAGTCAAAACTATCAAGTGATTTGAGTTAGAATTTTAAGACCATATCTGTTGATTTCAAATATTTAATTATTTTTGCAATATTTATAATCCTTTAGGTCAGAGTGATAGTACTCTCAATAAGCTAAAGCAAAGCAAAGATCCTACACAATTTAAGGTATGAAGTTTTATGTGTAATGTGTATGTGTATTTGTATATTTTAATCAAAAGTAGGTGATTCTACTAATCCAGGCATAAATAGTAAAACCAAATATAGACATTTCATAGTTAAATATAGCTTTAGTTTGGGATATTTTTTTGTTTGCTTTATGTCATTATGTCATTTATTTTCTTGTAAGAATTTACCTGTAATGCTAATTCTCATTTTTGGCAAATATAAAAATAATGAATGAACGTTTAACAATTTTTATTACTAAAATTTGATATTAAGAATCTTTACTATGAGAAGTAATATTTAATACTGCATAAAGTGGAAACCTAAATCATTAGTTATGGTAAAATATCTTCATTATACAATGTCTCATCTCTATAGAACTACTTTTGATGTACTTCAAAAGAAAATTTCACTGTCTCTTACTATCAGAGCATAAGTAAATTACTATGAGAAGAAATTGCTATTAATTTTATAATCTTTGATACAATTAATACACCAAGGTGAAGAGAAATACTATTTGGAAACTGTTTTATCAATATATTATTAATTCATTCATATGTGAATTCTTGAAGGTATATTTAAAAAATACAGAATGTGAAATATTTTTCTAAAAATTAATGATAAAAATATTTTAATCTAGAAAATACTACTGAAGATTATAATTTGAGATAATGCCTCTGCAGTTTTTTAAAAAAATATGTTTTCCTTGATTTTTAAAGAGAGAGGAAAGGAGAGGGGAAGAGGGGGGGGAGAGAGAGAGAGAGAGAGAAAGAGAGAGAGGGAGAGAGAGACCCATGTGAGAGAAAAACATTGATTGGGTGCCTCCTGCACGCCCCCTAGTAGGGATTGAGCTGGCAATCTGGGCATGTGCCTTGAGCAGGAATCAATCCTATGATCCTTTGGTGCATGGGACCAACTGAGCCACGCTGGCCATGGCACCTCTGCAGTTTTTATTTCACACTAGAGGCCCAGTGCACAAAATTCATGCATGGGTGCGGTCCCTAGGCCTGGCCGGTGATTGAAGTGGGTGTGTCTGGCATGGAGGGCAGGTTCCAGCTGAACTCTGGGCCCTGGGCAGCACCTGGGCCCCCAGGCCCCTGTGTGCCCCCCTCCACCTGAGTTATCAAGCCCCCGCCCAGCTCCCTCAGCTCCTGGGAGCCAGGCGGTGGCCCCGCCCCCTGCCTCTGCCACTGGTTGCGGTCTGGGGCCCTGCTCACACCTGCCTTGGCCTTGTGCCACCTGCTCACCTGCTCCACCATTCTGCCGTGGTCCTGCTCTCATCAGGGCCCATCAGGGCCGGCAGCGCCTCCACTGCCGCCTGCTGCCAGTGGCGTCGCCGATGCCCACCGTGTTCTGCGCCGACCCCTGATGGTCAGCACACTTCATAGAGAGCGGTTGAACTCGCAGTCGAACTCCCTTTCGAGGGGACAATTTGCATATTAGGCTTTTATTGTATAGGATGGTTTATAGATACTTGCCTTGAGTCATTCAATTTATAAAGATACACTTTGAGCAATTTAATTGTACCAATAAGTGTTTTATGACAAGTTAGCATGATCTTTGGAAACATTTGAATCCATTATCTTCATAATAGTAACATAACACAACTGCATTCTTGTAAAAGTTAAACTTTTGTGTGGCATTTCATTTTTTAAAATCAAGAAATTAATATAATAACAGTATTTTATAGAGTATTTTTGGATTAGTACTGGCATAGGTAGAAAGCTAAGAATATGAGCATTACAGCTGAGAAAGACTCCTGCTCAGAAAAAGAAAGCATTTGGAACAAAAAATCTTCTGGAGTTCTTGGCAGCAAAGCTTTTGGAAATTGGTACATTTATCCTAAAGATGTTTGTGACTATGCAGAATAAGAGGTTAAGAACTGTTAAGAGGTAAACTGAGGCACATTAAAAATTTTAAGAGTTTAACGAAATTGTAATTTAATGGGTCAGCACCACCAAAAGTGGTTAGGACTCTGCTGACAGGAGCCAGGGGAAAGGCTTAACCAGAGAAAGCACAGAGGTAAAGACAGGACATTGTTTTGTTGGCTGTAGCTGAAAGCCCAGTTTGCTGTTTGTGACTGGTTATCTTTAGCAATTTGATTTTATAACCTTGAAGCATTTACAGGCTTCGGTTTCAGTTTGCTTATGTAATCACACAGCAATACAGCCATCTCAGTCTAATGGCCTCCTTATTTAATTAATTTAATATAACCTAGCAGAACATCTTTGTTAAACAGAGCAGGAGTTTCAGCAATCATGAGAACTAAGTATTAGAGTTTAGAATGTGAGAAGAATTTCTCCCAAAATATGAAGCTTCTCATTTGAAAATACTAGAAGGATAGTGATGAACCAAAGACCCATTGAATCTTGTCAGAGCTCCAACCCAGAATTAAATCTCTCTTGATTAATGAAGACCAGCCATTTTCTATTATCTCAGGAAGGAGATATAACATAAAGGAAGCAAACATTATATTAACACTTTTATTTTAATTTACAATCAGCAATATTCCATCAAAAAGATCAAACATGCCAAAGGTAGCATCACAAAAGTCATAACTTCTAAGAAACAACTCAGGTTAAATTAGAGACTGAAGAGAATAAAAGAAAAAGGAAATACCGTAGAATGTAAGAATAAATTGGAAAACAAGGATCAAATGGAATCCTTCAGAGAAAGTAAAGAGAAATGAGGAAAGAACAATACGTTAAGAGGTAAGATCAACTAGTCCAAAACTAGTTAAGGGAATCAATCCACAGATTTAAGAGACGCTGCATATAATGATCAAGTAAATTTCACAAAAAATCATACCTACAGACATTATAATTAAATTTCTGACAAACCAAAGACAAACAGAAAATCCTTCAAGTAGTCAGATGGGAGAAGACAAAACAAATAAAACATTACTTTTGAAAAGCCAACAAACAACAAAACACATTGAGTTTTTCAACAAAAATGATGAATGTTCCTAAACAATAAAATGAGAACTTCAAAGTAGTGGAAATAAATATCACTCTAGAATCTGTTACAAAAGACATTATTTTATACATTAAAATTAAATTGAATAGGTTTTCAACAAACAATTTTTTTGTGTACAAAAAACACACAAATTTTAAAGGCATTTGTATGTAGAAGGAAAATAATTCTAGATAAGAAGATAAAAATGATCCTAAAAGAAAGCAAAAAATGATATGTGTAAATGAAGATGAAAGCCTATTGCCTGTCCAAAAGCAGTAATGAGAATGTCATTGGTGGGGTGCCCTCTGCATCCCCACCTGTTACTAGTGGAAGTGGATTTCTTGGAGTTCCACTTGGAAAAGAATTTCCTGAGTCCTCCATGGGAGGATGGAGTTTCCTGGGTTTTGAGGAAAGATTTATTGATGATGTAAAATGAAGGGGGGTCCTTTCCATGGTCTCATCTCCCTCTGTCCTGCAATAAAATATTCCAATATTGTCTTCAACAGGCCGAGGGTTAAGGCCACTGCCCAGAGTGTCCACTCCATAATAAAGTACAGTCCAGATCAGCATCTGGCTAGGTTAGCTTGTGTTCCCACCTGCAGTCCATTGTGTGTAAGGTTTGCATGTCATGGGCAATGCGGCTGCTTAAGACCACATGGCATGCTAGCGCATAGATCAGTGATGGTGAACCTATGACATGCGTGTCAGAGGTGACCCGCGAACTCATTTTTTGGTTGATTTTTCTTTGTTAAATGGCATTTAAATATATAAAATAAATATCAAAAATATAAGTCTTTGTTTTACTATGGTTGCAAATATCAAAAAATTTCTATATGTGACACGGCACCAGAGTTAAGTTAGGGTTTTTCAAAATGCTGACACGCCGAGCTCAAAAGGTTCGCCATCACTGGCATAGATGAGTGTGGGTCATGGAGCAAGAGAGTGCAAGGGAGCAGGAGCGAAGCAAGAGCATAAAGAGAACTCCTTGTTTAGGGATTATAACCAGGAACTTAACCCATTAAACCTTCAGTATTTTGCATGCTTGCATTGGCTCCACCCTTCTAGCCAATGATCTCTAGACTGACAAACCAGCACCTTCCTGACATCACCCTGACTTCACTGCACAGGCGCCAATCTCCCCTTTTGTTGGACCCCTCCCCTCATCGATGGGGAGTCTGAAATTGTAGCATCCTGGTGAAGCTGCCCACATGACCACACTTATAATGCCTGGCCTCCTCTTTGCTCTCTTTCTATTATTAATATTGACTGGTTAATTTTAAAAATATCAGGAATGTCTGGTGATGTTTACCATATATTAGAAATAACATCTATTAAAAATTACTTAAAGGCTGGGTGACAATCTAGAATTCAAGTATGCCTGGGTAATTGGAAAAAGTAATAATTTGCATTAAATTGTAATAAATTAAATTATTATTGTTATCTTTAAAGAAAGTACTAAAATAATCATAGAAATTGCATAACTCACAAATTACCATAGGGAAAATTGAATAATATTTTTTAAAAGTATAACTCAAAAAATTGAGAAAAGAAAAAGAAATATTAAAAAATTAGATGGATAAAAGAGAAAATACTTCAAGGAAAAATACTGATTTTTAGAACCTATAAAATGGAAAACACAACTGTATTCTAGAGCAATTTTCTATAGATATGATATGGAAAAGTTAGTCAAAGAATTAATTATATCATGTAAACACTAAAGAAAACAAAGATAATGTAATTATATTACTAATAGTTAAAGTAAATTTTAAGGAAGATGCATTATTAGAGGACAGAGGAAACACATATGGAAATACAGTATATACACATATATAAACATGTTTATCATATATGTATATTTTAAAAATTGTAATGGGAGATATTAAAACACCACTTATTAGTTGATATAATGAAAAGAAAAAAATGTAATGCTCTAGCAGAAATGAGGTAACAAACAGCAAAATTGATCTAATGTTAATGAATTAAACCTACACCCAACCAAAGCAATGCACATATTTTCAAGTGCACAAGGAAAATATCTCAAAATTGAACAAAAGTATTATAAATCAAATGTGAACACATTTTCAAGAGTACATATCAACATTTTTTTCTTCATAATGTTAATAAGATAGTAGTCAATATTATAAAGTATGCCAGAAAATTCCCAACTACTTCTAAAAGGATATTTTACTTAATAACTAACCAATGGCTCAAAAAAATCACAATTAAAACAATAAATATATTTTCAAATATGTGTTAATATGATACAGAATATTAAATTTTTAAAGGGCAGACATAAAGTTTAGAAGATAATTTATGACTTTCAATGCACATATTAGAGAAAAATATATACCATCAATGATAGATTTATAACATTAGGACAACCGAGTAGCATCAACCCAAAGGCAAGACAAGGAAGGAAATGATAAAAGAGCAGAATGGATGTAATAGAAAACAGGTGATTTATATTGAAAATCAGCAAAGTTGAAAGTGGGTTCTTTGAAAACATAAATAAACTCTATGACTCCTTGTAAGATGGAACATGAGTGAGAGAAAATTAAATTTCTTAATATAAGGAATGAGAAAAATATCACTACAGATCCAATAGATACTGTTTAACAGAAGGAAATGAGGAATTTCACTTGTGTATAGGAATTAGTAACTGAAAATTACTTAACCTCCCATTATAAGCAACTGGAAAATTGGATGAAGTATAAGTCAGCCTGCTTTCTGATACTGGAAAAAAGTACAGAGCCATGAACATGGAAAGAAGGAAAGCAAATGAGATGTATTGTACAATTGCCTTTAAAATTCTTCCTGGAATTACTTTATGAAACATGGTACAGAAAAGGGAATATCTTTTAAATATTTGTAATTATTGTCAGGCAAAGATTTCTAAGTAGGGCACATAAAGCATGAACCATGAAAAAATAGGGTGAATTGGTTATAGAAAATACAGTAACACCAAGTGTTAAAGAGGAAGTTGTGCAGCTGGAACTCTCATAATTTGCTAGTGGAAATGAAAAGTTGCAAAATCACTTTGGACAACCATTTGTTAGTTTAATAAAGTTAAGCATAAAATTACTATATGATCCTGAAACTCTAATTCCTATGTATTTAACACAGTAGAAATGAAATATGTATCTACAAAAATGCTTTTACATGAATGATTATAGCCGCTTTATATAGGGCCAAAAACTGAAAACAATAAAAATGACCATCACCAGGTAAATAAACAAACACGTTGTTATATATATATATATATATATATATATATATATATATATGCTAGTGGCCTGGTGCATGAATTTGTGCACATTGAAAGGAAATTAATTAGAAGAAATATTTTAATATCACTATTCGCCCTTTCTCTATCACAGAAGTGTCAACCAAATTCATGATCGACAATGACAGATGGAAACACATGTGTGCAATTGGTGCCAGAGAGAGCTTTATATATATCACACATGTACGAGTGAACTTAGCCTTTTATAGATATAGAATAAACTTGCAAATGTAGACCTACTTTCTGATTTATCTAAACTTTTTCCAGCCCAGTGAAGCACCCCAACTTCTCTTTCAGGTAATTGGCAGCAACATGGCAGTAAATTTCAACACAAAGCAGATTATTATTGTAGATCACACAGGGAGAACAAAGGGTAAAATATTTTATTGCAGCAGTGTATAACTATATTCTGTGCAGTGAAAAAACCTGAAGTCATTTTCAAGGTCCACCATTTCTTTCTTCTTTTCAGTTGGGTCAGGTTTCTAAGCTTTCTAAATCTCCATTTTCTGGCTAATGAAAAGAAAATAGGATTCCACCGAGTCTCCTATCTACCTACTCCAGGACTTCTGTGAGGATCAAATGAGATGAGGCACAGGAAAATGCTTCACAGGCATTTGGTTACAGTGTAAAGTGTTTCCTCCTGGGTGTTCCTGGGCTGAAGAAACTGCAAGGAGGCTAGTTTCTAGGGAGAGGAAGCCAGGTGTTGCTCGGTGATGTCATTACCCAGGCGGTGAGACACTTAGCATATTAGCCTTTTATATGTATAGATTGGGTGATATCAAAAACTGGGATAATTTTGTAATTGGTTATCTTAATAAATGTTATCTAGAAGAGGGAAGACTATAGTAAGGCTAAAGCTCTAATTGGTAAAAAAAAAAAACAAACAACAACAACCACAACAATTGTAGTCACTAACAATAGTCAATATGGGGGCTATGCCTGGTAACTTTTACAGTTTATGCCATGTGTGTGCGCACATGTGTGCTTTCAGACATAATGGAAACACCTTTTTAGTTATTATTTACTTTGGCTCAATCTTTCATAGTTACAGGTGGCTTTGTCTGGTGTTAAAGCTTTGTGAAATTGTTTACAACATGACACACTAAAGCTCAAAGGTGATTGTCAGGCTGGGTTCTCAAAGGAGTCATTCTAGTACAAAGCTAACTTATAGACTGCTTTTCCCTTTTTTCTACATATGATTGAATTATTCTATAAAGACATATCCACGATAGCGATCAAAACTATTTTGAAATTAGTTAAAACTCATTAAGAAAATGATATAAAACAGTAAAAAAGCAAAAATACAGGGTAGAACAAAGTAGTTTTACAGCTGTATGTGAAACTGTTTATTTTTGTATTATGATGTATTGATTTTTATATTATTTTCCATAAAACAACTGTAAAATCACTTTCACAGCATCCTGTAGATTGGATTTAGAAAAACTCAAAAGTGAGGGTACAGAATCAAGGAAACAATCCTATCTAATAATAGACAAACATGGTAATTAACCGTACCTTTGCTACACCTCTCATTGGCTAATCAGCGAGATATGCAAATTAACCCAATCAAGATAGCAGCCGGCAGCCACACAACTGAAGTGAGCAGGAGGCTTGCTTGCTCCAGTGATGGAGGAACCCAAGGTTCCCCACCTGCTGTGGCCCGGCTCTGAGATCTGAAAGCAACAAAGTTTCAATTATAGAAGTTAAACAAACCCCAGATACCTGCTTTCAGCAGGCCATGGCCACAGAGCTGAAGTGAGCAGGAGCCCGGCTCTCAGCTCCAGTGATGACAACAAAGTTTCAATTATAAAAGGTAAATAAATTCCAGAATAAAAAAAAAAAAGAAAAAAAGGAGAGACTGGGAGCTTCAGTCACCCGCCAGCCTGAAAACGGCCCTCAGTCCCTCACCCAGACTGGCCAGACACCCCAGCAGGGATCCCCACCCTGAAGGGGCTGTGGCCAGCCTGCAAACAGCCATCAGCCCCTCAACGAGGCTGGCCAGGCACCCCAGAGGGGATCCCCACCCTGATCCGGGACCCCCTTCAGGGCAAACCAGCTGGCCCCCACCTGTGCACCAGGCCTCTATCCTATATAGTAAAAGGGTAATATGCAAACTGACTCTAACAGCACAACGACTGGGAATGAATGGTCACTATGACACACACTGACCACCAGGGGGCAGACGCTCAATGCAGGAGCTGCCCCCTGGGGGTCAGTGCGCTTCCACATGGGGAGCTCTGCTCAGCCACAAGCCAGGCTGACGGCTGCCAGTACAGCGGTGGTGGTGGGAGCCTCTCCTGCCTCCTCTGCAGCGCTAAGGATGTCCAACTGCAGCTAGGTCTGCTCCCCGCTGGCAAGTGGACATCCCCCGAGGGCTGCCAGGCTGTCAGAGGGATGTCTGATTGCCAGCTTAGGCCCAGTCCCCTGGGGAGCAGGCCTAAACCAGCAGGTGGTTATCCCCCGAGAGGTCCCAGACTTCGAGAGGGCACAGGCCAGGCTGAGGGGCCCCCCCAACCCTGAGTGCACAAATTTTTGTGCACCGGGCCTCTAGTTCTTATTATAAAATAAATACTTTGCTAATGTTAAATATTTCTGTGTTTTAGGTATTTTTAATAGACTTTTGAACCAGAGTAAAACAAGGTAAGATGACATAAAGCACACACACATATGCACACACACACACATGCATCCATAAACTTTTGAATAAATGAGTTTGGCTCTATTCTTTTTGAATAATAGTCTAAATTATGAGTATACACATATTCTTATCTCAGAACATGCTTTTCATTAAAAGCTTGCCAAATGTGTTCTTTGACAGATAATACTAAACAGGAATTGCTTCTCCAGAGTGACATATTGATTCATTATTCATTGTTTTTAACTTTAAGGAATGAGTGATGAAAAAATGACTCTAATTTTGACTCTAAACAGTGACAGATCTCAAATGACTTATGTGACAATTTACATATGTTGGTCAAATGAATGTCAATTATATTAACATGGGAAATAAGCAGGTCTTTGTTTTTTATGTGTTGTGTCAAATTTTTTGACAGCACATATTACAGTGGATAGTTCAACACATTTAATTAATTTGATTTTATGAAATATCAGATATGTGTCACATCAAAACAAAATTGACTTACCATGTGCCAATAGTTCTTCATTATGTTAGCAAAACAAGAAAGACTAAAGTGTGATGCATATCTAAGTTTCTGTTCTTAAGCCAGGGAATGGTTACTGATGTGTGAGAGAAGCCAATTCAGTTCCATTCTCCTCTGTTTTCTCAATTCCCAAGGTAATTTCCTCTGGTTCTGAGGATCTGCTGACATGCTGTTTCTTCTCTCTGGAAGTTTCCAATATTTAAAATTATGAGGTGCGGGTCCACAATAATGCAACCAAGTTTCAAATAAAACAAAGGGTATAAAGGTTAACATTGTGAACTTCTATTTGACTCTCCTGTGATTTCTTTTTCTAACGAGATTAAATTTATTGGTTTATTCCTCATAATATTTTTGCTTATAATTTCTTCCCTGCCTTTTCAAAAATTTTGCCACCTCAATACTCACTTAAAATCCCATCTCTCATACCTAGTGGTAGATGTTTATGCTGTTTTTATTCCTGGGTCACATCACCAATGTGTTCCTATAATTCATACAAACAGAGTAAAGAGTGATTTTGTCTCTAGAGAAGGACAAATTGCACTATTGAGATGATCTCTTAAATAGCTCTCCATCTTTTTACCCACTGCTGTTCTTAGAAAGGAATATATCATTTGCAGACCTGGTGCTACTTTTTACACAGAGGGAGAAAAGTAAAACATTATTTGAGCTGAGTTAGGGTGTTTGGACATGCAAATTTTATTAGAACCTAATTCTTATTATAATCCTATACTTTCCTCCAAGATATGTCTGTTTTTTGTTTGCTTGTTTTGTTTTGTTGTTTTATTCTTGAGACTATTTCTCTCTCCTACCAGTTTCCATGCAATTTTCCTATAACACTAAAAGCTCAGAGTGGTTAGAGAGCAAGCGAGGTGAAAGATTTGATAAGAAAATGTTAAATGGTAGGTTGTGGTAAAAGAATAAAGCAGTAGAATCACTGCATCAAATGACAGTGCCATTTTTAATTTTTTGAGGAAACTCCACACTGTTTTCCGTAGTGGTTGTGCCAGTCTACATTCCCACCAGCAGTGCACTATGGTTCCTTTTTCTCCACATCCTCACCAGCACTTGTTTATTGATTTGTCCATGGTAGAAATTCTGGTAGGTGTGAGGTGACATCTTATTGTCATTTTAATTTGCATCTATCTGATGATTAGTGACATTGAACATGTTTTCATATGTCTGTTGGCTATCTGTCTGTCCTCTTTGGAGAAGTGTCTGTTTAGGCTCTTTGCCCATTTATTATTTATTTGTCTTCTTTTTGCTGAGTTGTATGAGTACTTTATATATTTTGGAAATTAATCTCTTATCTGATGTATGATTGGCCAATATGTTCTCTCATATATTAGGTTCCCTTTTCATCGTGATGCCAGTTTATTTTGTTGTGCAGAAGCTTTTTTATTTTGATGTAGGCCCATTTGTTTATTTTTCCCTTTACTTCTCTTTGTCCCAGGCGATGTATCAGTGAAAATTCTAAGTGGGATGTCTGATATTTTGCTGCCTATATTTTCTTCCAGGATTCTTACAGTTTCAGGACTTACCCTTAAATCTTTTATTTATCCAAACTGCTATTATACCCTGTGACCTCACTTCTAGGAATATATCCTAAGAAGCCTGAAACACAAATCAGAAAAAAATGTCTGCACCCCTATGTTCATAGCAGCACAAGTTGCAATAGCTAAGATCTGGAAACAACCCAAGTGCTGATCGGTAGATGAGTGGATAAAAAGCTGTGGTACAGCTACACAATGGAATACTATATATCTGTAAGAAAGAAGAACCTATTACCCTTTGAGACAAAGGGATGGACCTGGAGAGTATTATGCTAAGCAAAATAAGCCAATCAGAGAAAGACAAGTATCACATGATCACACTCATATGTGGAATCTAATGAACAAAATAAATTGTCAAACAAAATAAATCAGGAGACATGGAAGCATGCAACGGACTGACGAGTCTCAGAAGGAAGGTGCGGGGCGGGGGGTGGAGAAGAGGTTAACTAAAGAATGTATATCCATATATGCATAACGCATGGACACAGACACCAGTGGGGTGAAGGCCTGGGTCGGGGTGAGAGCAGAGAGGAGGGGGTCAATGGGAGATAAAGGAGGAGCATCTCTAATATTTTCAACAATAAAGGTAAATTTAAAAAATATAGAAATACAGTTTTTAACATATTGTAAAATTTTATTTTTATTTAAAAATAAAACTATTATAGCATTTTTAAAAAGAGTAAAGTAGTAGAAAAAAGTAAGAAGATAAAATCTGGGTTTCATATTCATGAATGGATATTAGTTATATAAAGGTTTAATTCTCACTTACTAGAGGCCAGTGAGTTTCCAATACAGGAAGCTTCCATCTTGTTCCAATATCTTATTTGAAGTCTAGATACCATACTGATAAATGAGAAGAGAGTTGCATACTGGAAATTAATGTTTTAGCTAGAGGTTGACATTTGTCATCTTTCTTCAAAGCTCATTAGTGTAGTTAATTAAATGGTTCTTCCTAACTGCAAGGAGTCTAGGAAGTAGAGTCTACCATGTGCCATGGAACTGGGTTAGCTGGGTGAAATATAGGATATCCACTTAAATTTAATTTAATATTTAAAACACATTTTTAGTATAAAGTAGGATGTGTAAGTATGTATCCTTTGGGTATCAGAAATCAAATTGAACAGTTGCTAAATTTTGCTACCATACTCAAGGAGAGCTGGATATTAATAATCACTATAATGTCTACCACAACGTTTTTATTAATAGCAAACTATTTTGTTCACTTTTATTTTCTCACGCATTGAACACACTCACTTCCCCTACTTGGCAGACAACACAAATCCTGTCCAGTCACAGTTCAAAAGTCCTGGATAGTGGAAAAGTTGCATTGTCTCTCCATCAGGTACATTTTTTTTCAGGTCTATGCACTAAATAAACAAGCTATCTGACCTTCACATACCCAATATGCAATAGTAGAATATGGATACACCAGCTGCAAGAAAACCTCAGGTAGAAAGGAAGAACAGGTGACACAGTAATTGCAGGTTCTGACATCCCATTACACAGACAATATGAGGTTGCCTATTTGGGGATGAGGATATTTATTAATTATTCCCGACTGCTCTCTGCAAGGAGCTGCCATGTGCACTGCTTTTGTTTGTTTGCCTGTTTTGACTCTTTGGTCTTTTCAGTTTCCTCTTTCACTATTAACTTCATTTGAAATACTTGGTGAATCTGCCCTTTGGGAGGCGGTTCAGAAAGTTAACAACTGTATTCATACACATTCATAATATTGAGACAAGAAATACATACACATATGCATTTATATCTACACACATGTAAAATATATGTATTTTCTTTTGTGTGATTAATAAATGATGTATACATGAGGGCCACCTGAAAGGTTCCTTTTGGGTGGCAAAATCGTGCTCAAAAAGACTCAAATTAATACAAAATAACAAAGTGATACTTTGCTGAAGAGTCAAGAGTAAAGGAAACACACTAACATTCTGACTCATTGGAAATATTTCACTGTAGCAACAGGCTGCGAAGGTACCTGTGTGCCTACCAGTATGTTGCAGGTGAAAGTTTTTGTTTTTGTTGTCAAGTTCTTCCTTCAATTTTATAATATATTTTAGAGGAAATTGTTTTGGAAAATAAAAGGTACTAATTTGTGAGTTACATGATTTCATGATCAGGTATTACCTAAGAAGATATCTAAAATCTAATATGTGGAACTGCAAAATGATAGAAAATTGAAAATTTCTGTTTCCTGAGACATTGATATTTCTTATTTATGAATTAACCAATTTTTAAAAATTGTTTAGAAGCATTTTCAGTAAAAATATATCTTAAAGGAAAGTAATCAGGCAATACTCTTTTTAAAAATATATAGCAATAAAAAAGTTTTCTAAATAGTTAACTAATTGCATAACAAATTAACCTGCCCACCTCAGGAGAATAGAAGTCTTTTAGATTTGACTTATTAAGATCATCATACCTTTCTGTTGGAAATTATATTGTGGAGCTTAAATGCGGTTCTTATGGGAAGAACAAGTTTTACTGAATAATTTACTAATAACTATTATACTCCAATTAAATGTATTCCCTCTGCAATTTAATTATTCTTATTTAAATGTATCTTCTCAGTTGTATACGGAATGACATTATTGCAGATGTCAGTGGAAGAGACATATTGTATATGAGTATGCTAATAAAAATGTAATGAGAAACATTTGGAGCGATTGAGATGAATATTTATTGGAGTACTTGAATTTATTTTTACATCTTAAAAATGCTTCCAGGAACTACAGGACAAGAGTTTTATAATTGATGAAAGTATATATAGGGTTATCTTATAATGGCTTTCCAAGTATGCAAATGATATAATTTATAATGTAGAAAAGCCTGAAAAATTCTGTTCACATCAGATTTTTTGAAGTGGAACTTTCTCCCTCAAAAGTCTCTCACTATCCAATTAAAATGTTAATTAGTATTGACAGGATTTGAACATTTTACCTAGTTATCATTGAACCCCAATCTGGAAAATCACAATTATGAAAAAGTCTCATATCTCTGCACAAGGTAAGTTTCTGTTATAATGCATGTTTAGAGAAATATTTTCCAGTTAATATTTAATTTTAACACTAGAACTGCATAATCATTTAAAATTACTATATATTATAAAACAGATTGTCATAAATTGCTTTAAAAAGCTAGCCTTTTATTACTCATTATGAGTTGGTACTTTAACAAGATTGATTCTAAGATTATGAAAATAAGATTTTTATATTCTTGTCAATTATGTCAAATTACGTGCAATTATAAAGACTTATTGTGTATTACTTCCATATTTGAGTCTATCTTTAGTTTTTCACTTCATAACATTGATTTCTCTCCCTTATTATGTCAACAGCTCCACACTGTATAAGTTATGGTGGATTTCTAACATCTGAAAAAAATTAGTATTCACTCCCTCATTCTTCTTTTTTGAGAATTATCTGTAAAATCTTACATGTATATTTTCCACCTGGCTTGATCATATACAAATAGAGCTTTATATATTTTTTATTGAAATCAGGACCATATATAGATTAAGTTATATCCATGAATTAAATTCTTGTTTGAGTATTTGTATTTCTATTTATTCAAGGATTTGTTAAGAATATGTTAATCTTTTTAAAATTTTTACATAAATGTTTACATTTTAAAATTTATTTCTATGCATTTGTTATTTTTTAATCATATTCTTTAGTCTACATTTTTTCTGGCATGGAAACATGAAACAGACTGATGAATCTCAGAGGGGAGGGGGAAGATGGAAGCGGGGAGGGCTGGAAGACATTAACCAAAGATCTTACATGCATACTAGAGGCCCAGTGCATGGATTCGTGCACCAGTGGGGTCCCTCGGCCTGGCCTGCAGGGACCGGGCCAAAATCAGCAGTCGGACATCCCCCAAGAGGTCCCAGATTGCGAGAAGGTGCAGGCCAGGCAGAGGGACCCCACCGGTGCACGAATCTGTGCACCGGGCCTCTAGTTGATTTCTATAATTCTCATTAGCCGCATTAGTAAAACTTTATATTTTTGTAATGTTCTCTTAGATATTCCAATTATACAACTTTACCATTTATAAATACTATGGTTAGATAACAAAACCTTTAAATCCCCCAATGTGTTTTGGCTCATTGTCCTCTTCCATTCTCAATGCCAGCAATGGCCAGTGAAGTGTTTCTCATGCTGCATCACTCTAACACTAACTCTTCTCCCTCCAGCCTTCATATTTAAAGGACACTTGTGATTGCAATGGGCTCACCTATGTATTCCATAAAAACCTGCTTATTCTAAAGTCAGTGAAATATCAACCTTATTTCTATTTTCAGCTTTAATTCTTCTTACCATGTATGTAGCATAACATAGTCATGTGATACACAGATTAGGGCTTGGGACTATCTTTGAGGGACTATTATTCTGTCTGCCATAGCCAATTATTATTTTCTATGGTCCATTTAGGCTAATAGGCAAATCCAATCAATGTTAAAAATCTGGTGTGAAAGGGGAACTTTTTTATATTTTGTTTCATAGATAAGAATATTAAAATGTAAGGACATTTTCTATAATTCTAATTTCATTATTCTATATAAATAAACACTAGATGTTTAATTTTAATAAATAGAATCAGTATATATGCACATAACTTTTTTTCTTTTAATGTCAAAGTTATATTTCTTAGTTTTTTAATATATAACTATATTTTATTCCAAAGGTCTGCTTTATGTTTTGTTAATTTTATTCGGTATGTACTTACTTTTTTAGTAGAACATATAAGCAAGTTTGTTATACCCATTCTCCATGTTAGTGTACTTATTGATACTAGTAGAGCATGAACTGTATTTTAAATATATGGTACAATTTACTTGTAAAATAATCTGGGTCTGGTGCCATTTTGCAAGTAAATTTTTTACTTTTTCCCATTTCTTCTGTGGGAATTAACTCTTTGGATTTTTTAAATCTCTTTTCTGTTATTCTGTATGATTTATAGTCAATTATTAAATCAACCATTTTCTCAAGGTTTTCAAATTTTCAGTAAATCTAAAATGAACTCCAAGACTCTGTTTCTCAGTGACAAACAACACAACGCATCTTAATATCTGCATTGCTATATTTGATGTCAAAATACCTAAAATTCTGAATATCTGCCAATAACTGAGATCCCTACTTATTCACGTCCGGTGTAATGTCAGCAGTTTATGCTACTGAGCAAAACTCTGCTAAGCATGGTTCTCTTTTTTATAATAAGAATAGATTCAGTTTGTCTTTTTAGTTGAGACCTAAAGGTGTTCTCAAAATTATTTGACATATGTGAACTAAGTTTTAAAAGACGCTAAAAATAAATAGAATAAAAATGTCACCAGTTGGTGTCATCACCATTGAATAACTGAATTAAAAAGATAAAGCTGAAACTATTGTTTACTATAGTTCAGTGGGCATTTGCTGACTAGACATGATCTCTTCAATAAGAGCATGATAATTGGATATTGGCATTTTTGGTAGCATGAAGTTCATATATTTGTAAACTTCCTGGGGTATCAGAGGTTTTCAACATTTATAAAAGTAGATATTTTTTCTGGTTCTATTATTATTAATTGGTTGTCACATGAAGGTATATTTATTAAAGTAAGTTCATCCCTAATTGGCTGATTTCTGACGGCAGAGACACTAATGGATTTTTTATTTCATGAAAGCATATTCACTGAACCAAAGTTTCATTGACTGAACAGGTTTAAACTGAGTGAGTACCTGTTACCATGGCTACAATATAATATTCTTTTCCTAATTCATTGGGACATTTTTGTCCTCAGTCATGCCTTTGGTGCTATAGGAGAAACTATCAAGCATTGTTCAGATCTTCACTATTGTCAATTCTCTTTGTAGGTGAGATTTCTGAAGCATTTAGCTATTCAGTGTGCGCATCATTAGCATGATTTCATCCCATTTTTAAAATAGAATTTGTTTTTCTTGACAATTTTATCTTCACAGCAAAACTGAAAGGAAGATACAGAGATTTCC
Source organism: Myotis lucifugus (assembly GCF_000147115.1). NCBI lineage: Eukaryota > Metazoa > Chordata > Mammalia > Chiroptera > Vespertilionidae > Myotis > Myotis lucifugus. The sequence continues at coordinate 456,559 of NW_005871402.1, read as the reverse complement.
CATAACCCACCTGCCCACACATATGTATAGCATTCCCCATTATCAACATCCTCTACCAAATTAGTACCTTTGTTATAATTTATTAACCTACATGGACACATCATTATCACCAAAGTCCATAGTTTAAATTAGGGATCACTCTTGATATTGAACAATCTATCACTTTGGACAAATGTATAAATGATATGTATCCACCTTTATAGTCTGATATAGAGCAGTTTCTCTATTCTAAAAATCTTCTTTTATTCAAATATTCATCTCTCCCTCCTTCCTACCCCCTGATCTTTTTTACTATCTTGATAGTTGGTAATTTTGCCTTTCCTATATAGCTGGAATCATGCAGTATGTATCCTTTTTCAGACTGGCTTCTTTTACATGATAATTTATATTTGCTCCATGTCTTTTCATTGCTTGATAGCTCATTTCTTCTGGGAAATGAATAATATGTCATTGTCTGGATTGCCACATTTACTAGTCCATTTGCCTAATGAAGAACATCCTGGTTGCTTCTGAGCTTTGGAGTTATGAATTCCAAGAAGTGTGATTGCTGTGTCTTATGGTAAAAAATGTGTTCAGTTTTTGTAAGAAATTGCAAAACTGCCTTTTGAGGTGTCTGCACCATTTTGCATTCCCATTATTGAGAACTGCAGAACAGTTGTCACATAATTCCACCCACACCTCTGCATGAAGAGATTGATTAAACTCTAGACTGGCTTCTAGCAACATAAGGCTGTTTCTAGTATGACCCCAAGACTCCAGTTAAAATGTTGCCTGAGAAAACTCAATGCTGACAGGAGATTTTACTGTCTGTTTTAGCCAATTTCTGATGCTAGGTCCCTGACAACCCCTTCTTAGAGCATTTACTAAAAGGGCTTACAATTGTGAACATATATCTCCTACAAATCAGTGGTGTATTTGTCAAGGACCCAAGGGCCATTCCTTTGAAATATAATCATCAAGAAGGATACCTCTGTCTCCCAGTCACTGCTATGGAATAGATTGCTAACTTCAGTAACTGCCAGTTAGCAAGCACAGCTGGCTTACTTGCATTGCACTGACTGATCCCTTGTAAATTTTTACTTCTCTCCCTCTACTGCGTCCCTGCTCTCTCTCTTTCTCATTCTCCCTTTAAAAAGCTCATCTCCTTTGCGGCAATTGGAGTGGTAATGGAGCCTTCCTTATGCTATCACTAATTACTAAATAAGATCTGTTTTCACTACATTAACAAATGTTTGGACATGTTTATTTTTGACATTAGCAGTGAATAAGAGTTCTTCTTGTTCCATATCCTTGCCTGCATGTGGAGTTTTTGGTGTTTTGAATTTTAGCCACTCTAATCAGTGTGTAAACGATATCTCACCACTGTTGCTGTTTTAATTTGTGTTTCTGGCATTGGTTCTCTTGGATTTCTCTCCGGTAACTTGTGATCCCCCCGTATTCACCTGTCAGTTTTTTTGTTTTTTGTTTTTAATTTGTGGGGCAGTGGTTTTCCTTGTGACCTCGCTTTTATTATAAATCTAATAAAATACAGTCACATGTCGAATAACGGTATTTCAGTCAACAACGCATGGCATAAATGATGTTGGTCCCATTTGATTATATGTCACTGGTGAAGGAGTGCTTGCCTCTTCTTAAAATAGAAATAAAGAGAGGAGGCAAAGCAGACTCAAAAGAAGAGGTTTACTAAAAAAAGTGGATGGAAAGGAGACAGAGAGGGAGTTGATACACCAGGGAGCACACACTCATGAAGAGTATGGCTCCCAGAACTGCTGCCAGGTCTTGCTTACAGAAGGCGGGTTTCTCCACGCAGGCGCAGAACAGAGCCATTTTCTTTCCAGGGTCCCACCATGGCTGGCATCCTCTGGACCAGGAGTGGGCAAACTTTTTGACTCGAGGGCCACAATGGGTTCTTAAACTGGACCGGAGGGCCGGAACAAAAGCATGGATGGAGTGTTTGTGTGAACTAATATAAATTCAAAGTAAACATCATTACATAAAAGGGTACGGTCTTTTTTTTTTAGTTTTATTCATTTCAAACGGGCCGGGTCCGGCCCACGGGCCGTAGTTTGCCCACGGCTGCTCTGGACAGTGCTGGGTAATACCTAAAGAGAAATATTAAACTTATCTGGCAGAGGCTTGAAAAATAACTGAAAATCATTCCCATTCATTTAAGATAAGCTCAGCATGTCTGATATACTGGAGCTGAATTTTCAATAAGAAATTGAAGGATATGTGGCTTAGGAGGATTTTTATTTCCTCTGACAAGAGCTTTATCTGTGGGGCTTGGCAATAGATTCCCTCTCACTCACAGCACCTCAATTTTTCATACAGAGATTACATCCCAGTCAGCCACTGACCTACCTCAGCACAAAATTTCAAAAGTCAAAATATTGAGTCCTCAGTTCCACCCACTCTTTATGTTAAATACCCTTTTATAATTATTATTTATTTATTATTTTTTATTTATTTAATCCTCACCAGAGGATATTTTTTCCATTGCTTTTCTGAGAGAGAGGAAGGGAAGAGAAAGGGGGAGAGGGAACAAGAGAGAAACATGGATATGAGAGAGACACACGGACTGGTTGCCTCCCCCATGCTCCCCAACAGGGTGGGAACGGAAACTGCAACCCAGGTATGTGCCCTTAATGGTGAATCGAAACTGCAACCCTTCTGTTCATGGTACAAAATTCTAACCATTGAGCACACTGGCTAGGGCCCCTTTTATTTTTTAATGAATACCACAAAATTCCTTAATACAACTACTATTCTAAAATGCAATAGCCAAAACCACATTGCCATGAAAATTCTGCATGTTCCTTTATTTTTTTTAATCTTGATTTCTTACTCCTACTAATTTTCAGGCCACCTTCACTCCCTCCTGACCATCACTTTTATGGTGATCTACGCCTTATTCAGCCTGTTTCTCCTCAATATTCCAGTCAGTCTAAGCCACATCCCTGTTCATGGAGCAGCATCGACAGCTCTGATGTTCTATTTCTGACCCCATAAGAAGGAAGCAGAGGGAGGGCCTGTGGACAGTCTTATAAACTCTACCGTAGTGTGTGGTAATGTCTCTTAGCTCTTCACATTCACTCACTCACTCACTCACTCACTCAGAGCAACTTCCAGTCGCGCAAGCTCCACTCATAGTAAGTGGCCTATTCTGTATTTGTACTGTATTTTACTGTACCTTTTCTATGTTTAGATATGCTTAGATACACAAATACCTAGCATTGTCTTATAATTGCCTACAGTATTCAATACAGTGTCATGCTGTACAGGTGTGTATCCTAGGAACAATAGGCTAAACCATATAGCCTAAGTATGTAATAGGCTATACCACCTCCGTTTGTTTAAGTGAACCCTATGATGTTAACACAATGACAAATTGCCTAAAGAAGCATTTCTCAGAATATATACCTCTTATTAAGTGATGGATAGCTGTAGTTGATGTTTCAGTTTGCTCAGATTTTTTATTGTTAGGATTAGTGGTGACTTCCAAGCTTCTTACGTGCTGAAGTAGTAACCTATTTGTTTTCTTAACCGTTTGTTGAATAATTTGCCAGGACAGTGGCTTGACAGAGACATGTATAAATCAGGGAAACAGATATGAACACCTGTGATTCAAACAAGTATAGCTAGGAATACTATATAAGGGGACTGAAAGACAATCCAGAATCACAACTCAAGATAATCAGGCTTAATCCCAAATGAATTCTTGAATCCATCTTAGGTAGCCAGGTTGTTTTTTCTTACAAAGACATTAAAAAGATGTTCATGAAAAGGAAGACTAAGGAGAAGTCTGAGAAACCAACATCTTAGTAATACTATAAATATGTGGAGACATTAAAATCGTGGAGCTGATGGTCAAGAAATTTTAAAGAAAGAGGAGAGGTCAAGAGTGTCAAATTATATGGGGATACTTGTACATACATACACGATAAAATTAAATTTATAAATTAGGCACAGTAAGAAATTAACAATTGTAATAATAAACTAAAACAATTATAATTATATCTCATAATCAAAGTTATGTGAATATGGCATTAGTAAGTAAATTAAGGGTTACCTGACCATGAGCACTGTGATACCAAGACAGTAGATCTGATAGCTTAGATGACTACTAAGTGACTAACAGTCAGGTAGGATCTATAATGTGGATATGCTAGACAAAGGGATTCATACCCTGGGCAGGATTGAGTGAGATGGTGTGAGATTTCATCACACTACTCAGAGAGCCATGCAATTTAAAACTTATGAATTCTTTATTTCTGAAATATTCTCTTTAATATTTTCAGCCTGAGGTTGGCCACAGGTAACTGAACTACAGAAAGTGAAACTGTGGGTGATAGGGACTCCTGTAGTTTCCTTTAATGGTTGAAATTACTTATCTATTCATACATATTGTTAATCTTTTCACTTAGATCATTTAATATATTTACCCTAAAAATGTGAAAGTCTTTGCCCATTGGTTCCAATAATTTTACCATGTATAGGTTTATTCTGTTGACTTGTTTTTCCCTCTAATGGATGTGGTTAAAATTTTCCTGTTATTTTACATTTCTCATTACTTTTGGTTATATGCAAGACATCGAATATAAAAGAACAATGAAGAGTCATTAAATTCATTTGTCCTCAGAAAAGGCACATGCCTATCTATGTCAAGTTGTATATGTGGGTAAGAAGCATGGTGAGTCAATCAGATCTGTAGTTAATCTGGTTTTGTTTCAGCTTCATTTACATTCAGTTTAATACTGGCATTAAAAACGACGGGGAAACAATCATCGCTTCCTTTTACACGGGGATCTAAATCTTTGCAGTGATGTGATTCCTCAGAAATGTTTGTGCTTTATATCCAAGCTTTTTTGAAGTCTAGGATATCTCTCTCTCTGGTATATAGCATGACATCCAGACTTGGAGGTCTTGGAGAATACTCTTTACACAGAGTATTGAACTTGCAGGTCCGCAGGTGATTTCTCTGTCTCGCTGCCTTGCTTCCCCACCGCTCTTGTGTTTATATGTCCATGGCAGTGCACTTTACAAAAGCCCAGTGCACCCCAGTGAGATAGCTCTCATTTCTCCTCTCGTCTCCATCCTTCACGTTAGATGTAGCTTCCATGCCTCTTGGACAATATTGCTCAGCTTTGCTGCCCAGCCTCCGTTCCTTATGGCCACAGTAAAGATACTGTTTGCCTTGTAGGGAGAATCAATCTTAGCCTGCTCTCTTGTAGAGTTTCCAGCCTGTGCAGGTAACACCATGTACTCTGAAAAGGCCAATGGTGGATGCTGAGTCATTGTGTAATTATGGCTCCTAAAGTCATCCCTGTAACCCTCTGAATCATGGTGATTCAAAGATGGGGTCATTTCTCCTGACCATTATTTATGTTTTATTCACTCCTCTTCCTGCTGATCTTCCAGGCTTGAAAACAGCCAGAAGTTGCTTATATAATAGAAAGGTATAGTTTTATTCAAAACTTAATTCATTTAGTTTGATTTTTAAAAGTTCTTATCACCATGATTATTTTTAGATTCTGAAAATTTTCCCATTTATATGACTTATTCTCATGGTTAAATGATGGTCATCAGTGAAGTTCCACATTCCTATTGAAAATGGAAAACCATAAAATCTACAGTTAATTATTATTTAAATTAAACTTAATTTTTGTGTAGAATAAAAAAGGACACTCCTTCTGAGGTACAGAGGACAGAAGAAAAGTTCACTGCCATCTGTTTAATGATATTAGGCATGATCACTTCACTCACTCATGTATAGCAAGTGTAATACAATAAAGTTATGCTGGCTAATGCACAGATGATCTCTCCTTAGATGAGTGATTTCCAATTCAATAATGTGCAAAATCAACTTTTCTTATTGTGAGTATATAAAATATCCATTAAGTCTATGCCATGTAGCACGTTCCTAACAGAATTTCTTATTCTTGAGAAATAAAAAATTCCCACCACATATATACAGTATTAAACTAATTATATTTATAGAATACAATATGAAATATTTCAAAAAACTAAAATAATTTGAATGATTTTCTTGACAATAATTCATTGAATGTATTTCCTTTATTGAATGCTGCAAATTTCTCTGTTAAAATTAGGTTGGTCATTTGGACTTTTTGTTGTGGTTAGCCAGACATTGCTGTTTACAGGACAAAAGCAGTGTTCCTAGAGGAAACTGGAGCTTTCATCCTCTTTCTTTCTTTTTTTTTTAATTTTTGTCTATTGCTTAAAGTATTAGAAAGAGTATTACATATGTCTCCTTTTTTTTCCCCTTGACCTTACCCCGTCCACCCCTACCCCGCAGTGTCTTGTGTCCATTGGTTATGCTTATATGCATGCATACAAGTCCTTTGGTTGATCTCTCCCTGCCCCAACCCTCCCTGGCCTTCCTGCTGTAGTTTGACAGTCTGTTCAATGCTTCCGTAGTCAAAGTCTTCCTAAGGAAATGGTAAACCTGCCAAAAGCACTCAAGTGTGCAATGCATGGTAGTTACTATTGCAGTTGGGTACATTGTTCCTGAAATAGGACTTTTTTTAAACTTTTAATTGGTCAGAAGTTTTGTATAGTAACAGTGATGATGACATTAGCATAGCTTACTTTATTATTTGGAGCATTAGTTTGTTTTTCTTTGTGTTAAAGTAATATATTTAAAATACTGTAGCTAGACCCCTGTTAATTATTTTAAATTAATTTTTGAAAACCTTATCAACAAAATAGTTTAAATGTCTTCTATATATAGTCTAAAAGTAAATTTAAATTGCATATTCTTTTGTTGTGTCCAAATCATTATTCTTTTGGAAATTGTATAGTCTTATTAAAAGGCTGAAATCTAAGATGAGACTTTTACAACAAAATTTACTTAAAGTTTATTGAATGATTAACATATTTTATATACATATACCATACATATAAGCAATCTTATTTGTAACTATACATAAAGTTTGTAAAGCAAACATTTGAACATTAAAAGATATTCTTGAGTGCTCCTGTAAGTGGGAGAGGAAATTGAACTATTTGATAAAGCAACATACAGCATGATAAAGTTTTCTAAGACATCTGATTGAACGATTTGCATAAATCATAATGAAAATCCACACTAAGAATGGTACATGGTACAATCTATGAATAACTGTGCAAATGAGGAGTTACAGAATAGACTGGGGTTTGGCCCAGTATAGTAACATTAGATAACATTCTTAAGGGGTTAGGATTTTACAGTGACAACAGAGAGTATTTTTTAAAAATATATTTTATTAATTTTTTTTACAGAGAGGAAGGGAGAAGGATAGAGAGTTAGAAACATTGATGAGAGAGAAACATCAATCAGCTGCCTCCTGCACACCCCCTACTGGGGATGTGCCCACAACCAAGGTACATGCCCTTGACCGGAATCGAACCCAGGACCCTTGAGTCTGCAGGCCGATGCTCTATCCACTGAGCCAAACCGGTTAGGGCCAGAGAGTATTTTTTTTTAAGTAAAAACGTTTATACTATAATTATATGCCTCCTTGGGTGTTTGTATAATTTTTAAAAATATATTTTTATTGATTTAAGAGAGGAGGGAGAGGGAGAGAGGGATAGAAACATAAATGATGAGAGAGAATCATTGATAGGCTATCTTCTCCACACCCCCTACTGGGGATCGAGGCCCTAACCAGAAATCCAGCCCTTGATCTTCTGATTCACCAGTCGATGCTCAACCACTGAGCCACACTAGCTGGGCTGTATGATTTTTATTGTCATTATCTTTAAGCCATTGTTGGTGTCTAAGTACATTCTTAGGCCAATTTAAAGATTATTGTGTTGATAAAATAAAAAAAAATGTGCAAGTGTAATAAGATATGTTACCATTTTTTATTAGATATCTCTGAACTCTGTGAAGTATATTCTTCTACATTATCTTAGGTTAATCAAATAAGAACTTACATATTACATTTAATTATGTTGTTGTTCATTTCTTAAGCTTCTGTTGTTTTCAAAATATCACCTATTAAAAGAAAGTTTTATTAAAGTAATCAGGTTTAATTGAATTTTATAAAAATCATGGTAAGAATATTATCTACATAATTTCATTTGGACTTGGGAATTATATAATTTTAAAAAAACAAATAATCAACCAATATTTATTGGGTACTTGTTACTATGGCAATTATCTTATTGAATTGCAAAGAAAAATTTCATATAAAAAATAACAATACTTTTTTACACATATACTTTATAGTGTGTAAAGTACAAAATGAATAGCTAACATTTGATATTTATTTGTCACATAAAATAAAAGTGATCAATAGCATTTTTGTATACATATGAGACATGTGCATTACATATTATTTTACATATGAAATATGGCACAATGTATAATAATGTAGCTTTACATATATTCGTATATAATAAAAGCCCAGCGACTGAATGGTGGAATGACTGGAGCGACCAGAATGACTGCAGCCCCTCTCCCTTCCTGTCTGTAAAAAAATCAATAAAATATATTTTTTTAAAAAATGAGTTAATATAACAGAAGTTGATCCTCAAAATTTTCTTAATGAAAAAGGTTAACTATAATCCCTAATTTAAATTTAATGTCAACAATATATTATTAAAGAAAGCATTTTGTTATTATAAACCCATAATAATAAATCTGAAGAGATTTTATCATGTGAAAAAAGCAGGTTTGTTTTCTTTTGTTATCCTAAGAGAGAAAATGGACTTTGAATTATTATATTTACCTTCAATGACAAAAGATATTTTCTAAAAATAGAAATGCCCATATTTCAAAATTTGTCTTTTTAAAACTAACTGATAAAAATAGAAGTGAATAAAACTCATGTAATAAAATAACAATTGCATCATGGTACTAAAAAGCCAAGAAAAATTTCTTCCGATTATGGGTTTTTTTTCATTTAAAATTGCTTTATTAGCTAAATATATACATATAATTTAAAGAATTTAGAATCTGTATGTATTAAAATATTCAACAACAATGAACAATATTCAAACCAATGTGTTAAAACAAATTCTGTGACCTTGGCAAGTCATCTTTTTTCAATTAGTTCATGTTTCTTCATCTGTGAAAAAATATAAACTAAGAGGTCTGTTCACATACTCTATAATTACTGGGTTCTAGAAGTTAATGCTAAATTCATTGTTACTGACATAGTTGAGCAGAGAGATGGTAATCAAATGCAAGAACACATGGTAATTTAAATTAGAAAATACAGACTTTTTATTTAAATTAGAAAATACAGACTTCTGATGAATAAGTCCTATTTTAACATTAAAGGTGTGTGTGTGTGTGTGTGTGTGTGTGTGTGTGTGTGTATGGTGTCAAAATAGTCTATAACTACTTGATTTTAGACACTGGAAATTCATGCTAAAAAGGGTCTAACTACAGAATTTTCTATTTTCTGTTAGAATAAAAATATAATATTCCCAAATAACAAGTTAGTGTAAAGTTCTTTCCAATAATTTCTGATGGAAAAGTGGGAAGAACATATAAATCACTTCTTTTAGTCAAAGAAAGACACTAATGTAATTGTTTAAGCTGTGAGCTGAATTAGCTGAGGTTTTGTTTTATGGTTTAATTTTACATGGGACACCATTTATACTGAAATGAATGATGGTGTAAGCTTATTCAGATTTTTATATTGGCAGATATTTTCTTGAAAATAACTTAAGTACATTACTTTCAGGATAATAATTGATACTATTGTTGCCTTATTGAAATTTGAGTGTCGCAGTGAAAATTAAAATTCTGGAAAACATATGCACTGTGGGTTGTAAGCTTAATAATTCTTAACTTCCTTTAAAATTAGATCATCAGTGATTTTTAACATATGTAATTACCTATGTTAAATAATGGAATATGTCAATCTTTGAAAGCTCCGTACAATTCAGTGTACTAATATATTTTAAATGACCAATGCATGATGTGGGATACTAATACATAGGTTAAAGATCCATTGAAGATAGACCAATAGGTTATACTTTAATAGGCTATACAATTTCAATAAGTATGCTTCCATATCCTATACTTCAGTTACCTTTAATGATTGACCAGTTGTCAAAATTTGTGTATTATCTGAGCATATTCACAAGTCTCTGGAAAGGCTACTAACATAACTTACATAATTCTTTGTACCCCCAGCTTTATTTAAGTATGACTGACAAATTAAAATGGTGTATATTTAAGGTCTATAACATTATGTTTGTTATACATACACATTGTAAATAGGCCAATGTAGACAATATCTTTACTCTTTTATTTTGACTTCTAAATTTCACTCTGTGCAAATCTATTGCAAAGTTACACTGGCAAAATTACAAACACACCTGAGTATTTATTGTGTCATAAATTGTAATATAATAATGCAATTATAATGCAAATATAATTTATTGTGAAATAAAACAAATGAGTAAATATATTATTGTAGCTGGCACCTTAGATTTTAGCATGAGAAAAAGGAAAATATGTGTAAGTTTGAGAAAAAAATAAATCTTGTAATCTTCAATTTGAATTGAAAGTGTCATTGTAAACTTATGAAAATTGATCTCTATATACAAATGATGTATCATAGAATTGTACACTTGAAACCTATATATTTTATTAACCAATAAATTTATTTTAAAAATTAAGTTCAAATTAAAAAATTGATCTCTAAAAATATATTTTTGCTTTTTAAAAAATTATTGTCACAAAACCAACCTTGTCTTGAGGAGCATATACAGTGGTTCTCAACCTGTGGGTCACGACCCCTCTGACGGTCGAACGACCCTTTCACAGGGGTCGCCTAAGACCATCCTGCATATCAGATATTTACATTACGATTCATAACAGTAGCAACATTACAGTTATGAAGTAGCAACGAAAATAATTTTATGGTTGGGTCACAACATGAGGAACTGTATTTAAAGGGCCAGAAGGTTGAGACACACTGATCGAATGTCCATATCTCTAAATACCATTTCCCATAAAAAATTACAAAGTCTTATTTGTGAATTAATTGATTTTAAGGCTTGAACTACAAATATCCAAGATGAGCCTGAAATATGTTATAATGACCTAAAGCAGGGGTGTTTTTAATGACTATTAATTATCAAACTGTCTCTGGAAATAACTTGAAGTGGTCACCTGGCCAATGATGGGCCATTTTAACATTGGTAAGATTAACTACAATGGAATGCACACTTTAATTATGTAAAATCTATGAGGGCATAATGTATTTTCAAAAAAGAAACAGTTCATTTTTGCCTTGGGATGATGCTAAGCAACCAAATCAGTATTTTCAAAACTGACTATAAAGGAAAATATTCAAGTATCTATTATTACTTTCACATAGGAATTTAATCAAATTGTTAATAAGGGAAAGTGTCTGTTAAAGAAGTACCTGACTAACAGATAAAGAAGGAATAATAGGATTAGAAAATTCACTATAAATTAAATAATGAATCTAACCAAGTGTCATCAGTGATAGCTAATATCTCAAAACATAAAATACTCAGGCATTAGGTGCATCCTGATAGAAGCACAGAGCACAGCTATGAAAATATCTTGAAATTAAGTCACAATAAGTCTCTAGATCTTGTTGAGAGGTTGCCTTTTCAACATTGAATTGTTTTGCTCCTTTGCCAAAGAGCAGTTGACTATATTTGTGTAGAACTGTGTGTGGGCTCTCTATTCTGTTCCATTGGCTCTTCCGTCACTATCATGCTGTCTTGATTTCTGCAGCTGTATAGAAAGTCTTGAAATTGGGCAGAGTGAGTACTTCAACCTTGTTCTTTTTCACTATTGTGGTGGCTATTCTAAGTATTTTATTTTTCCATAGAAATGACAGAATTAGGTTCTCAGTATATCTATTAATAATTTTGGGGGAAAGTTTGAATAAGATTTCACAGATAGTATAGAACATGTTTGAGATAATTGACATCTGAACAATATTGAAGCCTTGAATTTATAAACATGGGATATCTCTTTTATTATATCTTTTTTATTTCTTTCTTTAGAGTTTAGTAATATTCTGCATATGGAGCCCGTATGTATGCGGTAGATTTGTATCTGAGTATTTAATTTTGGAGAAGCTATTTGTATTGTATTTTGCTTTTCAGTGTCCATGTTTTCATTTTCAACATACATAAAGTGATTGCTCTGTGAATGTTTACCTTGTATCCTGTGACCTTCCTAAACTAACTTAATGTTTTTGTAGATTTCTTAAGATTTTATACATAGACAAACATGTTATGTGATTATGGGAACAACTTTTTTCCCTTTTGAATATGTATGCCTTTTATTTCCCTTACTTGCTTCATTTTACCTGGTACTGCCTAGAATTACCACCATTATGTTGAATAAGTGGTGAAAGCAGACATCTTTGTCATGTTCCTAATATTAGGAAGAAAGTATTTAATCTTTCACCATTAAATATGTTTATCTGTAGTATGTTTATAGGAGCTATTTTGTATCAAATTGAGGAAGTTTCCCTCTATTCCTTTTTCTTCCTGAGTTTTATCCTGAATAGCCCTTCCATGTCATAAAATGATTTTTCTGCATTGATTGGAATAATTATGTGATTTTTTTCTTTTTAGCACTGTAAAATAGTGGATTACATTGATATTCAGAACTTGAACTAGCTCCCATCACTGAAACACTATTTGTTTGATAATAGTAGATAGTATAGTTATATATCATTCATATATATAAATTCAAATACATAACTATTATATATTTTGTTAAAGATGTTTTTGTCTATATTCATGGGGAATATTTGACTGTAATTTCTATTTACTGCTTTTGCTTGGTTCTAGTGTTAGAGTAATATCAGCTTTATAAAATGACTTGGAAGTGTTCTTTTATTTAATCACATAAAAAATATGTTTTACTATTTTCATGATAAAATAATTTATATTTTCATTATAATTTAAAAGTAATACTTATATTTTAGAGTAATATGATGGATTAATGTAAAATATACTTTTTTGAACTTGCCTCAAAATAATTCAGGTTTAGTAAACAGAAGATGGGCAAGCAGATAATTGTTCATGTTGAAAACATTTAATTTGGATAATGGGCATAGTTTGGTTCATTTTGCCTATCTCTCTACTTTTTAACATATTTAATTTCTTTATATGAAGTTTTATTATCCAACTCCTCATATTATTATCTTACTAGTGTTCCAGTGCATAGATTTGTGCACATTGAAAGGAAATTAATTAGTCCATCTGGTGCAGGGACTAATGCAGGCAGTTCCTGGTGGTGGCTGGCAGGGTGGGACTGGGTGAGAAGAGCCCAACACACCCTGGAGCCAACCTCCCACAGTCCCTCCCTGGCGGCAGCACCTGGGCCAGTGCCGCTGCTCAAAGGGTGTCTGCGGAGTGAGTGGGTCCCTCCAGCAGGTGGGTCCCTCAGACCGGCCTGCAGATATTGGGCTGAAATCGGCTCTCCAACCCCCTGAAGGGTCCCCGAGTGCGAGAGGAATCATGAGGAATTGGGCTCCCTCCTCTCTGGTAATGGGGTGCACCACCCGAGAACCGCCACTACCAAGTGACCACATCTCAACAGCTCCTGCGCTGAGCGTCTTCCCCCTGGTGGTCAGTATGTGTCATAGCAAGTGGCCGGTCAGCCGGTCTGACGGTCACTTAGCCTTTTAGATAGATAGATAGATAGATAGATAGATAGATAGATAGATAGATAGATAGATAGATGATAGATAGATAGATAGATAGATAGATCATAATTTATTGCTTAGGATTATACCAGGTCACTAAATTTAAACATTTGTTGTATGTTTATTTGAAATTCAAGGCCATTTGTGAAAGAATTGCAACACAATTATTGGGGCGGGGGAGCCATATGGCATCTGTCATGTGTACTTTATTTTTTTTCTAAAGCCATTCAATTTTTTCTCATCTGCTGTCACCCTCTTTGAACAAGAATAAACATGACAAAGTCATGGCTGGAGGAGAGGGGAAAACAACTTGTCAGTCATTCTCAAGAATCTATTTCTACCTCAGTACACAGAAAAGTGTGAATGGTTGTGCAGATTGTTTTTTAATATTATTATTAAATGTTATTTGTTGATTTTTGTATTTTAAATATGTATTATCTATTTTTAACTAGAAGCATTCACATCATTTTTATATGATTGGAATTTTTTATCTAAATCACATAGTATATTTATTTTATTGTTTCTCCTTTTAAAAATGCTTTATACCTATATGCTGATGAAAGGTAACAAAACAAATAAATAAAAATTCAAGAGAGAATGAATAATGAATTTGGGGTGTAGTCTAGCTTAACCAACCAAACATTGTATTTCTGCAGAAAGACTTACCAATTTCTTTCCATTTCTTTATTCACACACCCCAGGTAGTAATAATAAATAGCTATGTAATATTGAAGAACAGTACAACATAAATTACTTTACATGACAACAAATATTAACATGAGGATATAAAATAAGAAGGGGCTTGTTGAAACCAATTAGAAAATAGAACTAAGTTAATAAGAAATGGTTGCCAGGATTGACTGGTGTGGTTCAGTGGTTGAGCATCAACCCAGGAACCATGAAGTCAACAGTTCAATTCCTAGTCAGAGCACATGCCTGGGTTGCAGGCTCAATCCCCAGTACTGGGTATACAGGAGGAAGCCAATCAATGATGTTTCTCTCTCATTGATGTTTCTATCTCTCTATCCCTCTCCCTTCCTGTCTTTCTAAAAATCAATAAAAACATATTTTTTAAAAAGTAATGGTTGCCTGTTTGTCAATATTTTTAATCATTGAGGCTGCTTTGATTTACCTGCTTAAACATAATTTACATATGATTTTCTTTCAAAGTAATCATACACAATTGAAAAATTCAAATTCAGAAGGCCATTATTGTTAAACACAAAACAATGAATGAAATAATTACCTTTTAGGAAAGGATATCTTTCAGGAAAGGATATCCTGCACCGGCAGTCAGACATCCCTCTTGCAATTCAGGACCACTGGCTCCTAACTGCTCACCTGTCTGCCTGCATGATCACCCCTAACTGCCCCCCGTGCTGGCCTGCTCACCCCGAACTGCCCCCCCTACAGGGCTAGTCACCCCCAAATACTCCCCCCGCTGGCCTGGTCTCTCCTAACTGACCCCCCCACCGGCCTGGTTGCCACCAACTGCACCCCCACCGGCCTAGTCGCCCCTAACTGTCCCCCTGCTGGCCTGTTCACCCCTTACTGCCCCCCATGCCGGTCTGGTCACCCCAACTGCCCCCTCTGTGGGCCTGGTCACCCCATGCAGCCTGCTGTTCAGTCATTTGGTCACCCCTCACTAACCCTCCTGCCAGACTAGTCACCCCACCCAGCCTGTTTGATCATCTGTTTGGTTGTGATGGTTGCTTAGGCTTTTATATATGTAGATAATTGAGCAGAATATGCCAAAAACATAGTATAGTACTATCAAATATATAGTGATTACATATATTTGTGATAATATGAATAACATATTGTAGAGTTATAACTACTACTTTTAAATTATTTGAAGCCCCTGAAAAATTTCTGAAACAAGGTGGAGTGTATATGTGTGGGTATGTGTAAGGGTATGTGTCTATATTTCTGTAGCTCTGTGCATATGGCATCATCTCTCCACTATACTTTTGTAAACTTTGCTAAATACTTTCACTTTTGACCTGACAATATAGAAACTAAAGTGACTTTTTCAAACTGTAATTATATAATATTACTTTTGTATTTCACAGTTTTGGTGCCTCCCTATTTCAATTAAAATATAATCCTTCTATCTAATAAAGAGGGAATATACTAATTGACCCTCACGCCATTGCAAAGATGGTGGCGCCCACAGCCAATAAGGAGGGAATATGCTAATTGAGTGCCATGCCCTCAAAGATGGCAGTGCCCACAGCCAATAAAAAGGGAATATGCTAATTGACTGCCACATCCTCAAAGATGGCAGCACCCACAGCCACAAGATGGCCAGCAGGAGAGGGCAGTTGGGGGCAACCGGGCTGGCAGGGGAGAGCAGTTGGAGGAGACCAGGCCAGCAGGGGAGCAGTTAGGCATCGATCAGGCTGGCAGCAGAGTGATTAGGGGGTGATCAGGCTGGCAGGCAAGCAAGTGGTTGGGAGCCAGCAGTCCCATATTCTGAGAGTGATGTCCAACTGCCGGTTTCAGTCAGACATCCCCTGAGGGGTCCCAGATTGGAGAGGGTGCAGGCTGGGCTGAGGGACACCAGATTTCAAACATTATGTAATGTATATTTTCATTTATATGACATTTTGGAAAATGTAAAAACAATAGGGATGGAAACAAAACATCAGTGATTGCTAGGGGTTGAGAAGTAGGGGCAGGGATTGACTACAAAGGGTCAGTAAAAAAGTTTTGTTGTGAACCCAATATTATAAATGCTCACTACATGCTAGTGGCAGATGCAAGTGGTCCTGGAAGCACAACTCCAAGCATTTGCTTAATCTCATAAATCTTTATACAACAAAGAATAAAATTAAATTAATTAATAAACATTTTCTAAAAAAATCAATCAAAATGTGAGCATACCCAAGGTTGAGTGAATATTGTAATCTGGCTTAAAGTTCAATTTCATATATTTAAAAATTAATCAAATTATACTTTTAAGATTTGTGAAATTTAAGTTATACCACAATAATTTTTCTAAATGTCATAAAAGAATAATAAGAATCTTTTTAAGGTCCAGAGGACTTGTGACCTATCTCCCTTGTAATCTTAACTTCATCCTATTGATTTGGGGAGCCTTAGATTTAAGTAGGAGGAAGTATCATATACAGATCCTTCATGATCTACCACTGCCTGGCCTGTTAAGAGTTACTCTCCACTCCTCTCTTATGTTTTCATTTGTGCTTTAAAATGTAAAAAGGAGTACTTTCCAAATTCATGTAAAATATATTTCAGTACCTTTACATTCCGTTATTCATTTAATAACTATTTACTGAATATTTGTTACTACAATCCCATTACTACTGTAGGTACTCTGGGTATTTTTCACCAGATACAGTCTTCTTATCACTTTCCATTCTCATGATAGAAGATAAAAGAAAATAAGATGAATAAATTAACAATTATAATAAAATATTAGATTATGACTATGCCAAAAATTAGGACAATATGGTAGCTATTTAATAGATCATTAGGTTTGTTACTGGGGGAGGAGTAATATTTATGTTGAAAACCAAACGATGAGAAAAAGCCAGCTGACACTGGGTGGGAAAGCTGAAAGAATGGCTAGTGTAAACTTTGGAACAATCTTGACAAGGCAGAGGAATCAAAGGGCAAGTAGAGGGAGAAAGGGTGAGGTGTGTGATAAGTGGTGAGCAGTGATATACTATCAAATAGCATTTTGTAAGAGAGGGAAATAAGCTGTTTATTTTTATCCATAATTGGGAATTCACTGAATTATTTTAAGCAGGGAGGGACCATGATATAATTTATATGTTTAAGTGCTTTATAAGATAATGAATAAAGAAATTATTTCAAGGTGGAAAAAAAGGAAGTAGAGGACTAGATAGGATGTTGTAACAGTATGCTAAGAACTAGGTGATAATTTTGTGGCCTAGGGTAGAATTAGTAGAGATGACAAGTAATCTGACTTTGTTTCAGAAGTAGAGTTGGAAGGGTGTATTTATGAATTAGATATGAATGTATAGGGTATAGATAATTTAAAAATGCCTAATTTCATGGCTTGAGCAACTTTATGGATGGCGGTGCCATTTATTAAGATGTTATTTTCTGTGATGCTTACTGAGCTACTTCTGATAAACTCTCAGTTATTCATCAAGATGGACAATATCCCCCTATTTAAATGGATGATTATCTTCCCAATGTTACTACCTCTCTTATCTAAATTTCTTATATATCTATTAATGGGTTCATTTTATCATTTTGTATATTTTTAAATGACTTTTTTTTCCTATAAAGATGAAATTATCTTGAAACGTGTAAACTTGGGCCGATTGTAACTGCGTATTACCAAATATTTCATTTCAATCGAACCCATACTTCAAAAGATATAGGCATTTTAACGCGCCATCTTATATTTTGGCGGGAAATTCACCCGCAACCCAAGTGTTAAGGAGAGGGGAGTTATTTTTAAACTTCTTTGTCTTCTAGGCTTTACTATATTTCTTGATACATACTAGAGCTATCCTACATAATAAAGAGGTAATATGCAAATTGACCACCATGCCCTCACACAAGATGGTTGCCCCATGTAGTCACAAGATGGCCGGCAGAGGAGGGCAGCTGTGGGCGATCAGGCCAGCAGAGGAGGGCAGTTAGGGGCAACCAGGCTGGCAGGGGAGGGCAGTTAGCAGTGACTGGGCTGCCAGGGATGGGCAGTTGAGGGTGATTAGGCTGGCAGGGGAGCAGTTAGGCATTGATTAGTCTGGCAGGGGAGCGGTTAGGGGGCGATCAGTCAGGCAGGCAGAAGCGGTTAAGGGCAATCAGGCAGGCAGGCAGGTGAGCGGTTGGGAGCCAGCAGTCCTGGATTGTGAGAGGGATGTCCGACTGCCGATTTAGGCCCGATCCCTGTGGGTCCCAGACTGGAGAGGGTGCAGGCTGGGCTGAGGGACACACCCCCCCCCAGTGCACAAAGTTTGTGCACCGGGCCTCTAGTATTGTATAATATAGTAGCAACTAGCCACATATAGGTAATTTAACTTCAATTCATTAAAATTAAGCTCCTTAGTTATACTAGCCAATATCAAGTGTTCAATAGCCAGATGTGACTTCTGTATTTGACAGAGCAAATACAGAACATTTATATCATTGTCAGTTGAGCAGTGATGTTGAGTTTCAATACATTTATTAAAACTCAAAAATGGGTCACAAATTGAAATAAAATAGAAATGTTAAGTTGTAGCATACCACTATTCTCTAAATCTGTAATTATCTCACCTTTACAAATATAAATAAAAATATAAAATGTGTTCAGTTTTAGTTGGTCAACCAGGTTCCATTTGTTTACTGTACAATAGTTGGTCAACCATGTCTCATTTGTTCATTATAAATGCTGCCATTTATAAATAAGATGTAACAATATGAAAAACTAATTAAATAGCAATAATAGAAAATACATAAATTAATTTGGGTACATATATATGTATATTTAGTGAATTTTCTCTGTGAACTATAAAGACATCATATTTAAAGCTACATATAGATAATTAAAGAAAATGACAAATCTATCAGTTTGTATTATAGAAGGGCCTACATATCTCTACTTGTCATATTTTATCAAGTCTGAAAAATTTAAGATTTCATTTGAAATATTTAGTTTATTTATATTTAATGAAATTTTTGAAATACCTAACTGTCCATCTACTATCTTGCTATTTGTTTTCTATTGGAATTACTTTTATGTTTCATTTTTACTTTGTACTAATTGCCCCAATATTGTTTTGTTAGCTCATTTTCCTTTTTCTTCTATAAACTTGTTAATTATATAGCCTTTTTGTTCTTTTAGTAAGTACTCTAGAGTTTACAACATATAACCTTAACTTACTTTAGTCCATTACAAAATATCACTTCCTTAATAACACCATGTATGCCCTTTGATGCAATTGTAATTAAGTAGTTATTAATAACTAGAGGCCCAATGCGGAAATCATGCAAGGGCCTCGGCCCTCACAGCCCCAGATGCTGCCTTGCGGCCCCTGCCCACTTGTCGTTCCAGTAGGTCATCCCGGAAGGTCATTCCAGAAGGTTGTTCTGCAGTCCGGTCTAATTAGCATATTAGCTCTTTATTATATAGGATAGGAAAGGAGCAAAGGGAAGGCCAGACATTGTAGGCATGTCTCTTGGGCATCTTCACCAGGAAGCTGCAATTTCACACTCCCCAGGAAACAACTGGCCTATTCCCTGCAAAACAAGGGGAGAAGGGATCCAACAAAAGGAAGATAGACACATACCCAGTAAAGTTGGGGTGAAATATGGAAGGTATTTGTTTGTCAGTCACACCTGGGAACAGAGATCATTGACCAGAATGGGCATGACCACTACAAGTGCCTCAAAATTAGGGAATACATAACTTCCAAAACAAAGGCATTTTCTCTCCCCTGGTTCTTCTTGCTCATGGGGCTCTTTGGTACCTGCCTCTTTGCCTTCGCCTGTATGGCCCATGGGCATGTGGACCTCACATGCCATGGACTAATGGAATGCAATTGGGAACACAAGTTAATTTAGCCTGACGCTGGATTGAACTGTCTCCCAACATGGAATGGAGATTGTGGACACTGGCTCTGATTGTAGTCCTGATAAAGGCAAAATTGGATTTCTTCCTTAGGGAGACTGAGGGAAATAAAACCTTGGAAACTCAGGGATTTGACTCCATGAAAATAAAAATCACTTGTTCTCCCATGCGAGTCTCAGAAAATTCCTTTTCTTGGGATATCACAAGAATCCCATCCCCATTAGCAACTGGAGGAGGGCCTTTCCCCTCTGTTAACAGCTTCTCATCTTTGACACTATCATTTTCTTGAACTTTAGTTATGTAATTCATTACTGTTATTGTTTTATGCAGTTACTGTTTGCCCAACAGTCAGTATATTTACCTTTTTTGATGCTCTTTATTTCTTCCTACATGTTATTTTTATTTTCCGTTCTAGCAGAAGGACAAGTAAAGCCCTGTCCCCTTCTTAAATGAAGAAATCATCACCAGAAGGCAGACCACATGTTCAAAAATCTACAGAACAAAATCTACAGATCATAGAAACAGATAATGGAGGTATCTAACAAGGCATTTAAAATAATTTTAATATTATGTAAAATAGAGGGTAAGATGAACAAAATAGATGACAATATGTAATATCTCACTAGACAACTAAAATATGTAATCATTAAAATCTTATTAAATATGATATCTGAAATTACTACCTCTAGATAGATACAGCAGACATGAAAAAGCAGAAAGGGCTGGAGAATAGGAAGATAGGTTAACAGCCAAAATCTAAACTGAAGTACAGAAAAAAAAAGTAATTCAACCTGTGGGATAAAGGCAAAATATCTACCATTGATGTAAATGTATTTCAGAACAAGAGCGATGGAGTGGCAACAGTTCCTGTCAGAGCAAATAGGAACTGCCTCATTTCAAGCTTGGATATCCATCCAGGTAAGGTTAACTCTACCTCTCCTTCTCTCTTTGTCCTCAGATTGTCAACTAAAACAGTCATCAATTTTCTTTTCCTCACAAGGGTGCTGGTCAAGTATGTTTTCCAGAAAATTTTTTCTGATTAAACATTAGAAGTTCAACTTTCTTCAACTCATATATGCTCAAGACAGCTTCAGTTCCTGTCAAAACTCCTGTTAGTCAGTCACCCAGCAATAACTCTCTGTGGTAGTCTGAATTTCCACCCTCCTCCTTTTGCAATGCATTAGTTTTTATTGTGGCCATCGCAAATTACCACAAATTCTGGCTTAAAACAACACAAACATATTACCTTACATTTCTGTCGAACAGAAGTCTGACATAGTCTCACTGCGCTAAAATTAAGGAGCTTGGCAAGGCTGTGTTTCTGTCTAGAAGACATAGAGGAGAATGCATTTCCCAGTTCTTTCTAGCTTCTGGAGGCTGCCTGCATTTCTTAACTGGTTGCATCCTTCCTCCCTCTTCAGGGTCTGTATCATGGCATCTCTGTGATCTTTCTATTTTCACTTCCCTTTTGACTGAAGGGGAACAAAGTTTTGTCACCCCAAAATATGCTTTCTTGGGATATTGACTTAAAGCTGGTTATTAAGAAACAAAAGACTCAAAAAAAGAACCCTATATTATAGGAAAGGGTCGCAAACATTAAACAAATAGGCCACAATGAAGCCATGCTAGACTCAGAGCCTGCTACGTGCCACCAGATACAGAACCTGGTTCACCAGTCATGGGACCAGATGACAAGGAACTTGCAAAGCAAAGAAAATGCTTGTAAAGATTACTAGCAATATCTTGCCTATACCACAAGTGTTTACTCATATAATAAAAGAAGAAGAAAACAACAACAGGTCTTGTAAAAAAAAAATTAAAGTCAAACCCACTTCTTTTTTCACTCTCTATTTTCCCACACCAGTAATTTTCCATAGAAATTACAAGCAGATATAAGCTCAACCTCTAGTGACGGTTGGGGTCTCCCTTCTCTTGCCAGGAGAGATTGCAACTCTGACTCTGGAGTTGCTTTTCATGCTTGTCCTCTCTGCTCAGTAAAGCCTGCTTTTTCACTTCACTCAAAGGCTCATTCTTCTTTCTTGCATGAAGCCAAGCACACTCTGGGCTCAGGGCTCCAACTCCACGAGGGACGCTCCTCTGGCATCACTTTGACCCTTCTCCTTTCCTGCCTAAAATAATTCAGACAGAAAACACTGCTTAAAGGAAGGGAGCCTCGCCTCAGCATCATAATATAAACTAAATGTGGCAGACTGAGAAATCTAGCAAAGCCTGTTTGTTAGATTTCCCTCTGTGCTCCATAGTTTTGGGATGGCCCAGCAAGAATGTGTTTAGCACACAACTGCTCTTTCTCCTCAACCTGTGAAGTAGTTACTTTTGCTTTGAAATCCCAGATGGTTTCTGATTGCTCACTTTCACCTTAGCCCAGAATGGCATGTAAACCTCAACTGTCCAGTGGTTCTTGGGTTTCATATTCTTTAGCACTTTTTATTTATCTTTTTAATATATATATATATATATTTATTGATTTTTTACAGAGAGGAAGGAGAGGGATAGAGAGTTAGAAACATCGATGAGAGAGAAACATCAATCAGCTGCCTCCTGCACCCCCCCTACTGAGGATATGACCTCAACCAAGGTACATGCCCTTGACCGGAATCGAACCTGGGACCTTTCAGTCTGCAGGCCGACGCTCTATCCACTGAGCCAAACTGGTTAAGGCAAGGGTTTCATATTCTTTATGGCATCCCTGCATGTATATCTGTAATCATCTTTTGACAGTTTCTCCTGTTACTCTGTCTCATGTGTTAAGTGATTGTTAGCCCACCCAGAAGAATTTAAAAAGTTTTTTTTTTTGGGGGGGGAGATAATTAGGCCCCACATTGAAACAGGAATTTTTGGGGTGAAAAGACAGGTTTTAGGAAATTTGAGAAATATTGGAAATTAAGGAGACCATGGAGGAAGCACAGGGCTGCAGAGAAACATTCTATTTCCATAGAATGGGGGAGCTGAAAAGCTGCAACAGGTACATTTCCATAGAATGAGGGAGCTGGGAACAAAATAAAGAGAAGGAAGCCCCTCATCCAGAAGGAAAAGAAGAAAGCCCAGGGGGATAGGAAAACAATAAGGAAGGAGGGGGCAGAACCTCAAATGTCCCTTGGGAGGTTCGACCTTTGAGCTCAGAAGTTACTATAGTAACCAGTCTAAGGGAATAGTGACCAATCAGAGGGGATATCAAGGCACCAGGCTCTGCAGCCTTTATAAGCCATAGGGAAAAGGAACTCAGGGGGGCCCTTTCCCCCTCCCTACATGGGAGTCTGTACTTGTTCTTTAATAAATCTCCACCTTTGCTGTACCATCTTCTGTCCGTGGATTCATTTCTTCGACTCCTGCAGACAAAAAATCTGGGTTCCAGTCCAAAAATTCCATTTCAACATGACCATATACAAGAAAGGTTTTCTATTTTTAAGGATTTAAGCAACAAGTTTGGACTCACATGAATAATGCAAGCTAATCTCTCTATCTCTGATTTAGCAAATTACCAAACTTAATGCGTCTGCAATCTTCCCTTTTACAGGTTCAATGGACTATTATTTTGCTTTGCTTGAGGTTGGGCCTATTTAGTAAAAACTGGTCTTTTTAGACAGCCAGTTGAGATAAAAGGCAGAAAACTCAATTGTCCCTCTTTATGTCCTGAAATTATTGCTCACTAGTAAATCCCTGAATGCTTTCATATAAAGGGAAAATGAAGAGTAGCTGGCAACAACAATTCTTTAACAAAATTTACTATTATTTGCCCAGAATTGCCACCAGGTTAAAGGATATAACACTCTGTCCACCTCACTGAGGTTCTACCCTCTCTGGAGTCTTAATTCCATGAGGGCTCTTTACCTTTGCAGTTCTCTACTGTCTTCAACCAGCGGATTTCTGTTTTAAATACATTTTTCTAGTGATTTTGGTGGATAGTGCTGATCCTTCACTAGCTAATAATCCCTCTTGGAAGTTGAAGTCTCCCTTTATTATTTTATTTGTTCAACTAAAAAATTATGTAACACAATCTTTTAAATTTGCAGGGCAAAAAGTAAATAAACAAAGAAATCAACAAAAAGTCCAACCATGGTCTGTCCAATATCGTTGAGTTTAGGTGGTAAAACTGCTGTGGGCATCAGAACAGAGGTGTTAGGTGGGGTCAGACCAGACCTGGGTCCAGCAACCTCAGTACTTAAATTCTGGCTAGGAAAGAATTCAGAAACAAGACTCAAACTATAAGAGAACATTTATTTGGAAAATTGTAGAGGTGGAAGAAGCAATTCACAGAAGAAATGGTCTGAGGAAACAAGTACAGAGGTAAAGGAAGGGCCCTTGAAGCTTAGAAGTGAGGAAGGTAAAGGTGACCTGCCTGGGGGAAGAGGAGGGGGAGGGAAGGGAAAGGCGCTGGAGAGCATGCTGGGACCTCTGTCCAAAAGGGTTTTGAGGGTGGAGATTTTAGGGAGGTCCCAGGGGAAGTTCTTAATAGAATATTCATCAACTTTACTGGTATGTTCTGTCAGGGTTGGGGTCTCTACTGATTGATTGGTTGGCACTAGGGCAGGGGGTCATTATTCAACGAAGCTGGTCCTGAGGTCAGCCATGGGGCTGCTTGTCTGGTTTTGCTGCTTTTCTAGGCCTGGA
The DNA here is from genome assembly GCF_000147115.1 of Myotis lucifugus. Taxonomy (NCBI): domain Eukaryota; kingdom Metazoa; phylum Chordata; class Mammalia; order Chiroptera; family Vespertilionidae; genus Myotis; species Myotis lucifugus. The sequence goes on along the minus strand of NW_005871402.1, from coordinate 431,710 downwards.
GCTAAAATACCACTGAGGCCTAGATGTTATTTCTAGGGAAGAAAAGTCAGGGGTTCCAAACCGCATGACCAGCAATATACTAGGGGAGGAAAAGTCAACCTGGGAACAAGTTCCTGCCCTACAATTGTTCTTTACTAGGCACCCAGGGCATTCTGCCCTGGTGACCTTGTGTACCTGGCCTATCCTTGTTGCTCGGCTCATGCCTGTCTAACTGCCTATCACAAAACTAGTACACTATTCTTTTTTATATTTAGCCTGTAACTCTTCAAATTAGACCACTCTGACATAAATATTATAATTCATTCTTTGCTTATATAAAGTGTTCAGAAAACCAAAGAGCACTTTATAAGTTATTACTTAAAAAATTCACAAGTTCAGAACAATAATAGTTGGTCAAAGAATAATTTGTCATGTAACAGATGACTTATTCTTTTTTCTATTTTAAGTATTCCATAAATGAACAATACCACCTGGAAATTAGATTAACTATGTTTATTTCAGTTAACTAAAACATTATTAACTGAAGAACTTTTTAAATCTAAAGTTCCTTAAAAATAGTATATATTTACAATAACATTGGCTTAATATTCTCGTCTCTTGAAATGGCAGTAGCTAATGGGCAAGGGACATGAAGAGTTTAGATCAGTAATTCATCCTTTCATAAAAACCATAACAGTCCCAAAGGGTACAAATAATAACCCGCAGCTCAGCTTTATCCTCAGAATTCAAGCCTTAGAAATTCTTTTAGGAATTCTCTAATCATTTTTATAAGCCCTTCGGATGATTGAAAGTTATTTAAAAACCACTATTTTATTCTTAATATGAACTTATTTCCCATTGCTTTAGGTTGAGCCTTTGTGGTAGAAACAGGTCTTTAGGCAGCCATTTGAGATAAAAGCCAGGAAACTCAATTGTCCCTCTTTATGTCCTGAAGTTATTGATCAATTGTAGATCTCTGAATGCTTTTTTGAAAGGGGAAATGAAGAGTGTCTGGCCACAACATTTCTTGAACAATATTTACTAATCCTTTTGAAATGCGCTACCTTGGGGATGCATAATCTTCCATCTTTATCTGTCCCTTTGTAAAAAGAATACCTATAAAATCTAATTTGCTGAAAAGCAAAGCGACAGAGAGTTCTTCTGATTCCTTCTGATGTTGTAATTCTCAAAGGTTAAAATTTCAAATTGCTCTGTACAAAACAATAGAGAATATGCTTAAGGACATAAAGGCTGGAAGCCAGAGAGAATATAATGCAATCTCTGCACTATATCTGTTACTTGTGTGACTTGGGGTATATATCTTAACTGCCCCATGTCTCAAGTTTCTCTAATTCTGAAGAGAGAATAATAGCAATGAAACAGGAATTTTTAGGGGTGAAAAAGACAGTTTTTAGGAAATTTTAGAAATTAAGGGGACCATGGAAGGAAACACAGGGCTGCAGAGTAGCAGAAGGTATATTTCCATTGAATAGGGGAGCTGAAAAGCTTCAACAGGTACATTTCCATAGAATGAGGAGCTGGAAACAGCAAAAGGTCTATATTTACAAAATAAAGAGAAGGAAGCCCCTCATCCAGAAGGAAAAGAAGAAAGCCCAGGGGGAAGAGAAAAACAATAAGGAAGGAGGGGGCAGAACCTCAAATGTCCCTTGAGAGGTTCGACCTTTGAGCTCAGAAGTTACTATAGTAACCAGTCTAAGAGAATAGTGACCAATCAGAGGGGATATCAAGGCACCAGGATCTGCAGCCTTTAAAGCCATAGGGAAAAGGAACTCAGTGGGACTCTTCTCCCTCCCTACTGGGAGTCCCATTCTATGGGACTCTTTTCCCCTCCCCAGGTGAGAGTCTGTACTTCTTCTTTAATAAATTTCCACCTTTGCTATACCACCTTCGGTCCATGGATTAATTCTTCAACTCCAGCGGACAAAGAATCTGGGACATCCTGCCCAGGGGAACACGTGTGTTTTAGTCTAAAAATTCTGCTTCAGAAATTTATTTAATTGGTTAATAAAATAAAGTAAAATAAAATAATTATTGAGATAATTAGTTTAACATTTTAAATCTTAGAACTTTACACATAGTAAGTGCTCGATAGGTGATAGTTATTGCTCTCTGACATGTGGTGCAAGCTTGAGAAGCTTCTGGATACACATCAGCAGTGCTTCTCCACCTTTGTGAAGGCACTGTTAGTACCATCTAATTAAAGACACTTCTCAATGCCAGACATCAAATATTTAGTATCACATATGCACACACATATTTACACTTTAGTGTTGTGTGACTATTATGTGTGTATATATGTATAACAAATGCATAGTATGTGAATCATAATTATCCTTGCTGACAAATATTGAATGGTTACCGTGCTTAACAATTGATAGGCACTCTGCTAACTGTTTGTGTTTTACATTGATATCTTTTTATTCTTAAAGGAATTGTTTAAGATGAGAACTATTTTTATTTTATGACTATATTACTGAGGCATAGGTAGCTTAACTAATTTACTTGTCATACATCTAAACATAACAAGGCAAGGATTCAAACCGAATTCTACCTGACCCCAAAGCCAGTGCTCATAACTACCCCCTGCCTAGGTAATGGGCAGTCAGGTTATTCAGAAAAACAGCTGAGGTGAGTAAGAGGAAAAAGTTAATTGTTAAATGGTAGTCTTATAAGAAATGTTATTATTCTGCTGCTAAAGAAAAAAAAATCATACAGAATGATGATTTCCCAAAGAACTATATTTTTTCCCACTTATTTTTGACCAAATTGGACACAATGTGTTTAGTGACTGGTTCCTAGTCTTACTTTGGCAAGCATAGTTTGGCTTTTTACCCTTTCATTCCCTGTATCCCTATTTAGAACTTGTGGATAGAAGTAGAATTTTAATGTCATTTATTCTGTATTAGAGGCCCGATGCACGAAAATTTGTGCAAGAGTAGGCCTTCCTTTCCCCAGCTGCCAGCACAGGCTTCCCTCTGGCACCCCGGACCCGGGCTGGCTTCCCTCAGTCCCTGCAGGCACCTGGGACCCAGGCTGGCTTCCCTCAGTCCCTGCAGGCACCCAGGACCCAGGCTGGCTTCCCTCAGTCCCTGCAGGCACCTGGGACCCAGGCTGGCTTCCCTCAGTCCCTGCAGGCACCTGGGACCCAGGCTGGCTTCCCTCAGTCCCTGCAGGCACCCGGGACCCAGGCTGGCTTCCCTCAGTCCCTGCAGGCACCTGGGACTCAGGCTGGCTTCCCTCAGTCCCTGCAGGCACCCAGGACCCAGGCTGGCTTCCCTCAGTCCCTGCAGGCACCTGGGACCCAGGCTGGCTTCCCTCTGGCTGCGGCTTCATCAGGAAGAACATCCGAAATGACATCTGGAAGACATCCAGTCTAATTAGCATATTACCCTTTTATTATTATAGATAAATCAATTTCCAAAGTAAAATAAAGTGCTATTTTCTCATCCACATTCCTTTCAGTTTTTCATAGCTGCTGTCTTTTTCAACTCTGAAAATCATATTTGACATATACTGGAAAGTCATCTTTTTCTCTTAAGCAAAGAGAATTACTGGAAGTAACATTAACACCTGCAAATCACCAAACACTTTGAACTTTTACACTAAAGAAACCAACTTTATTTATCCAGTTAATAACATATGATACTTCAGCTTCAATCACCCAGTAAGAAGATTGGTCGGGTTAGATTACATTTCATTGATACTGACACAGATAAATAAATAAAAATAAAAACATAGAGAATAGCATATTCTTTGTTCCAAATCAGTATTTACAAAAGAAAGCAATAACCACATATTTTCTCCACAAAATAACTTTTATTAAAATTTATTTTAACAGTTTTAGCAAACTTGACATTGACAATTTATACCAGAAGAAGAAATGATATCATGCTATAAAATGACACAATGATCTATTAAACAGTGAAGAAGAAACTGACTTTGGACTCATTTATTCATTCACTTACCCACTTATTTTTTTATTGTCTATTATTTAAAGTAACCTTGGGAAAAAATTTAGTCATCTGGGCTCTTTCTTTTTTAATAGATTGCTCTATGATCTACACACCATGACTTTTTAAAATATACTTTTATTGCTAATAGTATTATAGATATATCCCATTACACCCCCTCTCTGCCCCCCATCCTCCCAGCCACTACCCCCCACCAGATCTTCACTACCCTATTGCCCATGTCCATGGACTATGCATATAAGTATATAAGTTGTTTGATTTATCTCTCCTTGTCCCTCCATCCCCACATCAAGGTATGTCAGTCTGTTCCATGGCTCCCTGCTTTGGGTTTTATTTTGTTAGTTAATTCATTTTGTTCATTAGATTCCACAAATAAGTGAGATCATGTGATATTTGTCTTTCTCAGATTGGCTTATTTCACTTAGCATAATATTTTCCAGGTCCATCCATGCTGTGTCAAAGGGTAAGAGATCCCTCTTATTTACAGCTGCATAGTATTCCATATTGTAAATGTCCCACAGCTTTTTTATCCACTCATCTACTGACAGGCACTTGGGCTGTTTCCAAATCTCTCCCTTAAAGTCCTTCAAGAGCTCGTGACCTTTCTGATTCTTTTTATTCCTGAAATATAAGTGACATAGCATTGTGGCTAAGCAAGGGCTATAAGGGGTAAGAAGCAAATAATTGGGTCCATCTTATCATTGTCATGCAATTAGGTAAGGTTAAAAATTGACTATACAACAGACCTTTTAAAATACGTTACTACAGCATTGATATAGCACTTAGAAGAAGGAATACTTAGAATATGAAATTAAAATAATCATTTGTGAGTAAAATGAGCAGAAATTAAGGAATTATGGATGGCTTTAAGCATTTGCCTAAGAAGCATATTCTAAGAAAAGGCTGGAGAAAGTATAGATGTTGTAGATTTCAAAACTTCACTACAAGGTACAGGTTTGGGGGTGAACTACAATCAAAGATTGCTATGCTGAGTTTAAGAAGGATGGACTTCAGCATCAAATAGACATGGATTTAAAATTAACATGTCCACATTATAGATTCATGGAAGGTCAAATTTGTTCTGTGCAGTTTTCCCTGGTAGATTTTTGCCAATTTTTTTCAAATGTGGACATCAGTTTGTTAGTTTCCATCACTCAGTGTTGTCATGTGCCTTGCCTAAAACACCTGTATTTTAACTGAATCGTCCTTCAGAATCCACAGTGTCACTGTTTTGCCTCCCCTTGGTGTTCTAAATACTGGTTTGAATGAAGTTACGAATACTAGAAAAATAACTAAAGTAAATATTGAGATTCACATTTTACTCACTTTAACATTATTATGAAAGAGGTTAATAGATTGGAAAATATATATATTTCTGTTTGTATCATTATGCAATAAACATTTTAATAGACCGACTTGGGTTTAAGATGTTAGAGGAAGAATGCATTATTTTATTTTTTTATTTATTTTAAAAATATATATATATTTTTTTAATATATTTTATTGATTTTTTACAGAGAGGAAGGGAGAGAGATAGTTAGAAACATCGATGGGAGAGAAACATCGACCAGCTGCCTCCTGCACATCTCCCACGGGGGATGTGCCCGCAACCCAGGTACATGCCCTTGACCGGAATCGAACCCGGGACCTTTCAGTCCGCAGGCCGACGCTCTATCCACTGAGCCAAACCGGTTTTGGCTTAAAAATATATTTTTATTGAGAGAGATAGAAACATCACTGATGCAAGAGAATCATTGATCAGCTGCCTTCTGCACTCCCTCTACTGGGGATCAAGCCCACAACTGAGACATGAGACCCTCACTGGGAATTGAACCATGATAATATTGTTTTAGTTAATCCTCTAGGATTTTCCAATTATCGAAAAACTATTGGCAAATAATAATCATTACAACTATTTATTTACAATTTGTATATGAATCATTGGTGTTTTTTTTTTTACTAGATGATATATGATAGGACTTCTAGAGCATTGTTGAATAATTACAATAATGGCTGAAAAACATATCTTGATTCTGCTGAATTCATTGGCACTGCTTCTACAATTTGTAATTAAACACAATGCTGGATTTTTTGCATGTGAAACTAAATATGCTACTCATTTTTAAAAAGTATCTTTATGTTATTTTACTAGGCTTTTCTTTATTATCAATAACCAAATGATGGATATTATAAAATGTCTCTTCAAAACATATAGAAATAGATCAGCATATGGTCCTATTGTCTCCTTAGAATATTTGTCATGTCCTGTTTTCTGACTGCTCAGTATCTCTTGATGCCCTCGTTTAGAGAAATTCCCAGCTTTATGAAAGCCACCTTTTACTGAATTAGAAGCTATTAGCTTAACCTCACACCTTCAACTTTCAAATGATTTAGTAAGATATACAACATCCTTTCTGTTTAATTCATTCCCAACAATATATGTTTATTCAAATTTAGTCTGAATCTATATAAATTGGATATAAAAGCAACTCTCTCATTTTATGGTTGGATGTCTAGAATTGGTCATCTAACTTGAATTGGGATTCTGTCATTTAAAAGTATAATTAGGATATGTGATTTATGGCAGCCCTTTGCATGCATTGGTAAAGTAACTAAGTTATCACCAATGAGTAACTGTAAAAAAGTCCAAGTGAAGTCATTCCATAGAAAAATTTAAAAGACACAGGA
>NW_005871402.1:345210-347580 GCF_000147115.1 Myotis lucifugus | reverse complement strand
CTAAGTGTCTGACCGATCGGTCGACCTTTTGGTGACCACAAAAGACCAGTCGGTATGATGCGCACTGACCATCAGGAGGCAGACGCTCTGACCAGTAGGTTAACTTACTGCAGGTGTCTGGCCAATCGGGACTGGGTGAGACAGGCCAGACATATCCTGGAGCTCACCCACAGTCCCTCCCCAGCCAGCCAACCTCCTGCATTCCCTTCCTGGCCCGCTGCCCCAATTGGGACTGGGCAAAATGCCCCAATAATCCGATCATTGGACAGGCCAAGGACCCCACCCATGCACAAAGTCGTGCACCACGCCTCTAATTATTTAAATATGAACCTTTACAGGCTTTTACATAATTAAGTATAAGTCAAGTCAGAAATATTTATATTATGTTACTAAATATCTAATTTACTTTGACCAAGTTAACTCTAAAATTTCATAATAATATTTTAAAATATATCAACTAACTGAGAAAATAATAGTTGTGTTATTTTCACTTCAGTTACAAAGCACTTTGTGCAGAATAGGAAGTTTTTGAGGCCAGACTGTTTAATTTCTTTATGGCATAGTAATTTAGCAAAAGGTGGAAACTTTATAAACACTTGGTCCAAGAAAGACATAAAGAAAGGGAAAGAAGAAAGGATAAACTGAATTACTAAATAAAGCACAGCTTCAAGTTCCATTGTCCAAATGAAAATAAACTATATGCCTGTATTACCCTTTGGAAGAAACCTAGGCATGAAATTCATATGTGCTTTATATTAAAGATTAGTTGGTGATATTTGAATTTTTTCTTTAACCTACTCAAACAGAATATACACACAATCTTATTACTTGTTTCAGAAATGGTTCAAAATATATTTTCACAAATGAAATATTACTGGTTTTCATATCCTCAATTCTATTATGATGGAGATTGTGATTTTCTTATTGTGGTATATAATAATGACCTCACTTTTTTTTGAATTTCCTTCAATTGAGTATACACATGATCATCATACCTTATTACTCAGTTTCATAATTTGAAGGGACTATACCTATGTTTACAGCACTAGATGCTTTTTATTAAAGGACATTTTTTATTGAGTTCATAAATGAAGGAGTTGTGTTTGAATTCTCTCTACCAGATATTGGAATACTACTCAGACTTAATGAGAAGAGATAAAAACGTATCTTCGTCAAAGGAGTTGCTTTAGGAAGAAGAATAGATTTATTCTAAATGGTTTATAATATTGTTATATGCTAATATGAGTCTAATGCATTTGAATACAAAAATTCTGAGGATGATTTCAGAAAAGTAGAAATAAGGAGAAATGAGTCCAAAGCAAACTTTCTGAAGAAAATAAACTTTATAAGTAAATGGTATTTACTCACTGTTTTTTTTTTTACTTTTATAATGATAAATGTTTTTTCTTTGAGTAGCACTAATGCAGCAAAAATAATTAGACTACATAGTAGATACAATGTCTACTGTACTTAATTTATTTATTGTTGAAAGTGTTACATATGTCTCCATTTTCCCCCATTGACCTGTCCCTGCCCTCTCCTGCCCCCCAGCACTGCCCTCACCTCCCTACTTTCTGTGTCCATTGGTTATGCATACAAGTCCTTTGATTGATCTCCCATATCTCCTCCAACCCTCCTCTGCCTTCCCTCTGAAGTTTGTCAGTTTGTTAGATGATTCTATGTCTCTAGACCTATTTTTTAAAATATATTTTATTGATTTTTTACAGAGAGGAAGGGAGAGGGATAGAGAGTTAGAAACATCGATGAGAGAGAGACATTGATCAGCTGCCTCCTGCACACTCCCTACTGGGGATGTGCCTGCAACCAAGGTGCATGCCCTTGACCGGAATTGAACCTGGGACCTTTCAGTTCACAGGCCAACGTTCTATCCACTGAGCCAGACCGGTTAGGGCTGGTCCTATTTTTGTTCATCAGTTTATGTTGTTCATTACATTTCATAAATGAGTGAGATCATGTGATATTTATCTTTCTCTGACTGGCTTATTTCGCTTAGCATAACACTCTCCAGGTCCATCCATGCTGTTGCAAATGATATGAGTTCTCTCTTTTTTACAGCAGCATAGTATTTTGTTTTGTAGATGTACCACTAGTTTGTAATCCACTCATCTGCTGATGGGCACTTAGACTGTTTCCAAATCTTAGCTATTGTAAATTGTGCTGCAATGAACATAGGGATGCATATGTCTTTTCTGATTGGTGTTTCTGATTTCTTGGGATGTATTCTGAGATGGAATTACTGAGTCAAAAGGGAGTTCCATTTTTAATTTTTTGAGGAAACACTATACTGTTTTCCACAGTGGCTGCACCAGTCTTGCATTCCCACCAGCACTGAAGGGAGGGTTTCTTTTT